>NW_024379116.1:0-21275 GCF_016835505.1 Polypterus senegalus
AGGTTTTTTTTAAAACCCCACATGGTTTTGTAGGAAAGTCGGGATTACAGTTCCCAGGACAGAGAATAAAGCAAACAATCAATTCCCAAATGACAGCGCTCCCAAGGGCTTATAAGTCGGAGTATGCTGCGAGGCTTGTATTACGCGTTATAGTGCAAGGATAAGGAGCAATGTGAAGGTAGTCAGTGTTTCAGGGTTTGTGGTTTTCCCAGAGGCGTCTGTATCTATTTGGGGTCGATCAGCCCTGCAGCTCACAATATAGATAGTATATACTAGGGGCTTTGCCCCTGCTCGCTTTGCAAGCACCCTCCCCACCCCAGAGCAAGCCATCAGCCAGCCGCGTGACTCTGCCACTTGCTTGGAAGGGGTGCTGAACGCACACTTTGGAGTTCGTGGACAGATTAACTGATTGCTTACTGCCCTCCTGCCGTGCTGTGTGTTCTGCTTCTCGTGATGTGCATTGATCATTTCAAAGCCTGTACGCAGCTGTCCTCACTCACTCACTAGCCTCCCCAAGCCCACCATCCAAACCCCAGGTGTGCTAAGCGCCAGCCACTCGCGTCTGCCGCTTGCGTTGTGAAAGAGGGTGGGGGTTGAACCACACTAAGGAGATGTGGACGGATCAGCGCTGTCTTTCTGCTTGCTGCTGCTAAGCTGTGTCTTCTGATTGTTGCACTGCATATCAATCATTTAAAAAGCCTGTACAGCAGCTGTACTTTTGTCTCACTGTTTTGTCTTCGCGGGACGTTAAAGTGTCTCTCATGAGATGTCCGGCTGATTATTACTCTTCTTATTTTCTGAATTTGCACATAGATTATTAGGCTCTCTTGTACACCCTTTTTTGCCTTCTTTTCTCTCAACACTTTCATGTCTCTTTCGATGTCTGCTCTTCTTTTTTCGCAGTCGTTTCATGTGCCATTTAGAATGTATACCATTTTTAAGAGCTGGGAGCACATGAAGCCAAAAGCATTAACAACTGTGAGGTTAGATGTCCGTGAACTTCTTTAAATTGTTTGTAAGCAGGGCGATGTGCAAAAGTCACTGTCTCACGGGTCTTGCTTCCTAAGGTTGTAATGTCTAGTCTCGCATGACGTCACGATGATCACGCCTTAACCCAGAGTGACCTGGGACACTCGTGACAAGACGTGGCAACCGCCAGGGGGCACCCGGACAGTGAGGGAATCCTGGATGTAGCACTTCCGCCACACCAGGAGGTGCTGCCGGAGATATGCAAGAAGACTGGAGTGCTTCCAGGTGCTTTCCTGAGACTTCCGCAACACCAGGAAGTGACGTCAAGGGAGCACCTGGGGCTCATCCGGTCATGATATAGGGACCGCCTCCTTCCAGACATTGAGCCAGAGTTGGGAGGAAGGAGACAAGCTTGTGAGGATGAGGAAGGAGGTCGAGAGAGAAAAGAGAAAGAAAAGAAGAAGAAAGGAAAGAGTTGGTGAGAGAAGGCATTGTGGTGCAGTGAAGAATAAATAAAGGAGTGTGTTTTGTACATCCTGGTGGCGGTCTGTCTGTGTCTGGGGTGCATTTGCCACAATATATATATATATATATACACACACACACACAAACATATATATACATATATACATATACATACATATGTACATGTATACATATACACATATATATACACATACATATATATTGGAACGGGACATCGTTTTGCACCCAACACACGTTATTTACACTATATACAGTAAACAGTTCAGTGCTCCAAACCCAGTGCCTCAGCACTGATCCCCAAAGTCCGGACCTCTCACAGTCCTTAAAGCCTTCTTCGGCGCCTCAGTCCTCTCTCCAGCTCCGTCCTCTTCCACCCGACTTCCGGTCTCGAATGAAGGAGGCGGCCCTTTATCACACCTCGGATGGGCTCCAGCTGCTTCCAGGCATTCCTCCACAGACACGCCCCAGTGTTGGAAGTGCCGGCTGCGCCCGAAGCCCCTGTCTTCTTCCCCAGCACTTCCTGGTGGCGGAAGTGCTGGGCTCAAGTTCTTCAGGCACACGGCGCCGCCTGGCAGTGCCACGGGCCCCTACAGGGTTGGGCTTAAGCCCCTACCTGAGCCATCAACAAAACCAAGCGGTCGCCCTCGTGGTGGGAGGAGGCACCAGCCCTCCTCCGCCTCGGCTGTCCCAGCTGGGCTCCACCCCAGCCGCCTGTGACAATATATACACACACACATACATCCACATATATACATATACACATTTGTGAAAGGCCCAGCACAGATCATACGGAGGCACGTGTAAAAGTCATACAGGCTTTTTATTTTTGTTCACCCGTGCACACGCGTCTTCCTCATGACCCACAGGCAATACACAGTTCCAAAGCACTTAACACAAAACACAAATAACTCTCCCCGCCTCCACCACTCCTCCCAGGCAACCTCGTCCCTCTTCCTCCTGATTCTGGCCCTTCAGTGGTGGAGGCTGGCCCGTTTATAGCCCACCGGAAGTGATCCAGGTGCTTGACCACCTGGTCCCATGCACTCCGGTGGGGCTGATACCGTCCAGCCGGGTCCCGAGTCTCTCAGCACCCCTAGCGGCCACCCCAGCTCCCTCCAGGCTGTGGAGGACCATGGGAACTGGGAAACAAACCGTCGGCCAGGGAGGCTGCCACCAAGCGTCCGGGGAGGTATTGAACTGCCCATGGCGGCTCCCCGGAACATATGCAGCAGGTCGTCCCGGGGCATGGGACCCGCTGTCCATCACAACATATATTTAGGGGTGTGGTCCTGGTCAAGACAATCTCCTGAACTCCAAACTGAATGTCAGAATGGGAAAGAAAGGTGATTTAAGCAATTTTGAGCGTGGCATGGTTGTTGGTGCCAGATGGGCGGTCTGAGTATTTCACAATCTGCTCAGTTACTGGGATTTTCACGCACAACCATTTCTAGGGTTTACAAAGAATGGTGTGAAGATGGAAAAACATCCAGTATCGCGGCAGTCCTGTGAGGCTAAAATGCCTTGTTGATGCTAGAGGTCAGAGGAGAATGGGCTGACTGATTCAAGCTGATAGAAGAGCAACTTTGACTGAAATAACCACTGTTACAACCGAGGTATGCAGCAAAGCATTTGTGAAGCCACAACAGCACAACCTTGAGGCAGATGGGCTACAACAGCAGAAGACCCACCGGGTACCAGTCATCTCCACTACAATAGGAAAAGAGGCTACAATTTGCATGAGCTCACCAGAATTGGACAGTTGAAACTAGAAAATGTTGCCTGGTCTGATGGAGTCTCGATTTCTGCTGAGACATTCAAATGGTAGAGTCAGAATTTGGTGTAAACAGAATGAGAACATGGATCCATCATGCCTTGTTTCCACTGTGCAGGCTGGTGGTGGTGGTGTAATGGTGTGGGTAATGTTTCTGGCACACTTAGGGCCCCTTAGCGCCAATTGGGCATCGTTTAAATGCCATGGGCTACCTGAGCATTGTTTCTGACCATGTCCATCCCTTCATGACCACCATGTACCCATCCTCTGATGGCTACTTCCAGCAGGATAATGCACCATGTCCAAAGCTCGAATCATTTCAAATTAGTTTCTTGAACATGAGTTCACTGTACTAAAATGGCCCACAGTCACCAGATCTCAACACAATAGAGCATCTTTTGGATGTGGTGGAACGGGAGCCGTGCCCTGAATGTGCATCCCACAAATCTCCATCAACTGCAAGATGCTATCCTATCAATATGGGCCAGCATTTCTAAAGAATGCTTTCAGCACCTTGTTGAATCAATGCCGTAGAATTAAGGCAGTTCTGAAGGTAAAAGGGGTCAAACAACGATTAGTATGGTGTTCCTAATAATCCTTTAGGTGAGTGTATATATATACAGTACATACATATCACATATATTCACATACATATACACACACACATACTGTATATATATATATATATATATTACACCTTTAGGGTCGAGCAGCTATTGCTGGCGTGCAGAATCCATCGAGGAAGAAACAGAAAAACATTATTTGTACAAATTCTTAATTTATTTATCCATTCCTAAATAATTAAATGGGCAGGCTATTTCAGATCAGTGCAATACGCTGCTTGTTAACATGGATGACTCGCTCTTACGTGCGTAGGTTTCGTGGGCATTATGAACTATCAGTATCTGTTCAAGTTCTATTTAAATTTTAAATCTAAGTAAATTTTATTTGAGTCGACAGAGATATCTTTGGTAGGAATCTAAGTTAAATTTAGTCATCATTGCATAAAGTTTTCTTCACCATAGAAATGTAAAGACTAAATTCAACAAATTCTTACCAAAGATATTTCTGTCGACTAAATAGAACCTACTTATATCCAAATAGAACTTGAAAAGATATATTTTTGAATCTGAGGCGCATTTTAGATCGACTTAACGTGTACTACATCGAGCCCGGCTATTGTGCTCTGGCCTTCCTGCCTCAATAAGTCACCATCGCTTCCTCTTACTTTTTACCGTTCATTTAATCATGGACTTTTTACAGTTTTGTTTATTTTCAGGTTGTAATGTTCATTAAATTTCGTATCATCTTGTCCATTGGCGGACCGCGCATCTCACACCTAGGTCTTCAGTACTGCTCCAGTCTGAATCAACCCGTCCTTCAAAACTAATTTATGGTTATAAAAACATCTTAATATGCAGAAATACAGTATAAAGAGCGCTTAAATTGCAGATAGAATCGAACATTTTACTCACCAAAAATTCTGATTATTTGTAAACAAAACCATCCCCCTGTCTTTCCTCAAAACAGTTCAGTCACTCTGTTAGCAATTATCCATGCACCTCAGTTCCATCAAAAGTCCCTTCTATGCCATCGAGCTAATTCTGAAAATCGAACTGCGCTTCTATCCAATCAATGGGTCTGATACGGTGACGCGTCGCAGCCTAGAGGGCCGACTGACACCAACTCAAAATCTGATTGGTTGAAGCAACAGGTTAATCGACATTTATTCTGTGTTAGAGTGCCTGCAAGCGGATTGCAAAGTCCTCTCTGCCTGCAATAAATGATGGCTGAAATGTGATTGGTTAAATGGTTTAATACTGAAAATACATGCCTGGAACAGCACAACCATCGATAAAACTATGAAAGGAAGCTATGACAGACTATTTGTAATTATTTAATAAGTATTCATGGACAAAATATAATTAACATCAGTTTGTGATTCAGATATTTTACTTATGAATATGCTAAGCACAGTCCTTCACCGCAAATATTTACGTTATATGGGCAGGCACTCAATTACGTGGGAGGCATGATGAGCCGACACACAACTCTGTCTCCACGCCATCGAGCTGCAGTCTATTACAGTCTATTACAGTATATGGACGAAAAAATAGGTTCAGTTATGACCCTTATGCGAAATTTCGAAATGAAACCTGCCCAACTTTGAAGTAAGCTGTAGGAATGAGCCTCCAAATTTCAGCCATCTATACCACGGAAGTTGGAGAATTAGTGATGAGTGAGTGAGGAGTGAGTGAGTGAGTGAGTGAGGGCTTTGCCTTTTATTAGTAAAGATATATATATTGGATACGAAGCACTTAGTTACAGAGTGTTCTGATACACTAATTAACCAATGGAAATTTCCCAGACAAGGATGAGCAATACAGCTAGTCTTATTCTCATGTTAATTGCAATATTTTTCACAGCATATGTGATAGACTGATGCTGCTCTGGATGCACTATAGAATTAAAGCAATTTTTGTAGGCTTGAGAATATAAATGAGGTCAAATTATTTAGTACAGTACACGCTGTATGCAATGACAGAGGCAGAGCTTGTAATCTAGAAAACCCTTTGCTAAGATAGTGAGAAAGAAAATCAAACAGAAAAATGTAACCTCCTTAGTGTTAAGTTTACCTCCAGAAAAAAAGATACAAAAGTGTTACGTTTTTACCGAAAAATGTTATTATGTTTAACAGAAACATGTAAATATAACATCAACATTTGGAGAGGTATATGTAGTGTCCCTGCTCTACTGACTACTGATTCGTTTTATGTGCTTCATGTGATTTGTTTTGAAACAGTCACTAATAGGCACTGTTCATACAGATAGCAAAAGATGGTTTTGTAATACTTTTTCTGCTGCTTGCATGATAGATGAATGTCAGGGACTGAATGGCACAAATGACACTGCTTATTGTATTAGTAGCATACTACAGTAAAGTATATTGACTTCACATCTTCCTTGGGCATGAACATTGACAGTTGCTGCATTGTGAACAGTGCTTAGAAGGCAGATGTCTTTCTTATCTTTCCACTTGATCTTAATGATTTGCTTTTGGCCACAGGTCTACTGCACCATACTGTAGCCTAACATGTTCATGTGACAAGAGCCCCAGGCATATCATGCCGGTTCACTCATAAAGTGCCTATACATCAATTTTCCTTTGAAATAGAATCTCAAGCAGTTCAAGTGAGATATAGAAATTGTCTATTTTTATAGAGTAACCTTCGTCAACAAAAGGTCGCCAGTAACAAAACAGATGATGTAGCAATGCCGTATTGACTGTAATTGCCATCCTACTTGGTCCCTGTATCTCTGTAAAGTATCAAGATCCAGATGTACACAGAGATCAGAATGTAGAGCTTTTCATCTACTGTTCCTTTTAAATATGGTGTTCCTCAGGGATCCATTTTTGGTCCTATTTTATTCTCTATATACCTTCACCCTATTGGAGTGATTTTTAGGAAATTTAACATTTCTTTTCACTGCTATACTATGACACTCAGGTTTATATTTCTGTCTGCAACTCTGCAACAAATCAACTCCACAACTCTCTGTTTGAACTAAGATCCTGGATGGCTAATAATTTTCTTGATCTAAATCAAAATAAAACGGAGGTGCTTATAGTGGGTCCATCAGCTAAAGCCCAAATTGGTCTTGGACTTTTGGCTCTTTCTCTCCTTTTCCAAACCTCAAGTCCGCAATCTTGGTGTACCTTTGATAGTAACCTCTCTTTTGAGATAAAGTAAATTCTGTAGTCAAGGTTGCTTCTTCCAACTTCGTCTATTAGGCAAGATAAAACCTTTTTTATCTTCTAAAGATCTTGAGAAAGCTACTTATGCTTTTATTTTTTCTCGCCTCGATTACTGCAACTCGCTGTATTCTGGGATTAACAAATCTCTGATACACAGGTTACAGCTGGTCCAAAATGCTGCCGCTCGCTTTCTGGTTGGGGCAAGAAAGTATGACTCTGTTTCTCCATTTTTAGCTTCTTTACACTTGCTGCCTGTCAGTTTTCGAATTGATTTTAAAATTTTGCTGCTAGTTTTTAAATCTTTACATGGGCTTGCTCCTGCCTATTTATCTGAACTGTGTGTTTACACCAGCCATCCAGAGTGCTTAGATCTTTGGGTCAGTTGTCTCTTGTTGTCCCTCATACCAAATGTAAAACCAAGGGGACAGGGCCTTTGCAGCTGCTGCCCTCGCCTGTGGAACTCTCTACCTCATCATATAAAGGAGTCGTTTACAATTGAACGAGTTCAAAACAAGATTAAAAACTCACTTCTATTCACTTGCATTCAGTGACCTTCAGTAATACTGTTGGTTTTCCTCTTTGTGATCATATATTATTTCTGTTTATTATCTATCTTATTTTATGTTCATATATTTTATTACTATTATGTTTTATTGTTTATTGTTTTGTTTTTTATTTTTCTTTATTCTACTGTATTATTGTATAAGCACTTTGGCTGCAGGATTACTATGTTGTTTTAAATGGCTATATAAATAAATTGACATTGACATTGACAAAGAGTTGTGCCTGTTTGATGCAGTGTACTGTATCCACAAGAGCCTTCACTTGAAACCTAAGAGACCTTTATCAATATTTTTTGTCATGGATTGGGAACATACATCATCTGCATATTTTGACTATTGTCTAATACACATGCCACAGTGTGTACAGTTTTGGTGCTGGGTGATTGACTTTTTCATCATTTTAGTAATATGAGGATTTCATAATGAGTGAAAATGACATTCACTCACAACTTTGATAAAATGGGTGTCTACATTGACCAGTTTATGGTCCAGTACCATCTTTGGACTGTTTTCCCTAACTATACCCTGCAGTATCAGGAGATGAAAACTAACAATGAAGACATCAATGCTAAAAAAATTAAATTAAAATCTTTAAAAATACCTAAATCAAATAAGAGACTAGACCAAAATATTTCTTTGACCCCTAAAACTTTCAAAACACAACCATCATTATTTTTGAGGCCAAGAAAAAGGATATAAAATAAATGAATAACATTAAAACAAATTCAAATCATCATGATAGTAAGCTTTATGTACAGTATATCACCTGTCTATACAGTATATGTATACAAGGGATGATGAAATTTTAAGCCTGAACCTGATAAAGTTTTCCTGAGCGCTGATTTTTAAGTTGCCAAAGAGTAGCTCCACTTTCTACCAAAATATGCAAACTAAAAGTTTCTAGCATATGGTCTTTATAGTGTATGTTCACTGTTTCACAAGTAAGTTAACATTGATACTAACAACCAAAAATTAACTATTGTGCTAAGATGAGAGAACAATATAATATCAGAGATTCACTTTTTTAGTCAATGTATGTCAGGACTGACCACATTCGTATGCTTCAGTCATGTGATTGGCTACTGAATTATGTCATGGCAGGATGTCTGTTGAAAGTGATCTAAGGTCTGCTAACCTTCTTACACAACAGAAGAAAATATTGCACCCTTCAGCAAATCATAATTAAGAATCAATGAATGACAGTGCATGAGATAGAAGGCAGTATTGTCATGAGTTATGTTTTAGTTATTGATCAGCTGAATCTATTGTTTTAGAACAATTAAACATGAAAACGTCTATTGTCACAATGTTGACTTGAAATGAAGTATTGTGACATTTAATATTCCAATATAAAACTGGGATAACTTTAAGAACTGCTTCATGTAACCTGAATCCAAACAAAAGTTAAATTAATCGAAGCATGGTGATTCTGTAAGAAAAAGAAGTTTAAGGTCCAAGGCAGTGCAGGTAAAATAAGTGACATTTTTTTGTTGATGTTCAGGATTTAGTCCATATTGATTACATACATTATAAGGTCCATATAATTACTCAATATTAATCTTGAGTTTTGCAACTATGAGGAAAGGTATTGAATATCCATCTTCTTTTTCATGATAAACCGACAATCACACCCTGTCACCCAGTGAAACTATGGTTTTGAAGGAATGTCCACCTCCTCTTCTCTGGACCTAGCTGCCATTGTGAAGGTTTACCACCATGAGACCACTATGCAGTATATCAGTTAGTCATGTCATGTATAGAACAAGTCATTGCACAAAATACAAAACCTTTTATTTAAGTGGCACAAAATTGTGAACATTATAACACATGCATTAGTGTTCATAGGTAAAATATTAAAAAATAAAACCTGTTTAGGTTTACTAATGTCTCACTTAATAGGTCAGGGTCAAAACATTTTTAACCCGTTTTTAGATTAACACTGCACAGTCAGAGCACACCTCAAGTCTTTGTGTATAATTAATAAAAAAGTCTTTCTAGAAGTGATAGACCCTACTAACGAGTAGTGTCTCAAGCAGTAAAACTGTAATAGTAGTAGTAGGATGTTGTAGTGTTTTAGCATTATGCATGCAATGAGAAATCAAGAAAAATTACACCTTTTAGTTAGTCAATAAAAGATGTCATTTTGCTTGACTTCTCAAACAGTAAACCTAAACTGTATCTGAGGAAATACAGAAAGCTTGGCAGTTTTGATGTATATCTTAAATATTGTTCCTGTGGAACGATAATACATAAGGTGCCTGACCTCAAAAATGAATACTGTGGCCAAAAACATTTAATAAAACCCAGTGAAAACAAGACAGGTTGACAAATGCCAGAAGAAATATCCAGTGATGGACAGATGGACCTTGTTGCTCCACAAAATAAGCATGCAGAACTTTAGCATTATTGGAGACTCAGCCCTTTAAAAATTTTGTTGGGATTTTTCCTTGGCTTTATTTCAGGCGTGATGAGCAACAACACCAATGCTATGTTACACTGCATACGTTGTGTTTGTTAATGAAATTTTTAAGAGTTTGTTTTCTGATAACAGAACCATTCTTAGAAGAATGTTTTTTGGTCAGTATCTCACACGCAATAGACTAATGACTCTTTAATGCATCTATGGTAGTGTTATTGTGCTTTATAATGCATGCGTGTGTGTGTGGCAGCTATTACCATGTTATATTAAAGCTACCTAAATCTTTAGCCTCTGAACTTCACATATACATGATACATTAGTCCAAAACCACCCACTTAAAAATAACATCTAAGCGCCTTGATTGTAGGTACTGGTTGAACAGCCACTGAGTAGAACTAGCAATTTATGAAGATACTGTATGTATACAATATATACAGTACTATATCAAATTAGATTTGAAGAATTTTTATGAGAAGTAATAAACAGATGCTACAACAATAATTAAAGACAAGAAATATTATGATTGCAGTAGATTAGTTGACTGTGGTGGACTGGCGCCTGCCCAGGGTTTGTTTCCTGCCTTAGCCCTGTGTTGGCTGGGATTGGCTCCAGCAGACCCCGTGACCCTGTAGTTGGATATAGCGGTTGGATAATGGATGGATGGATGGACAGATTAGTTGAGGAGTCTTTTCAATTTGAGTTACAATATGTAAATAAAAATAAAAAAATGAGGAGCTAAACAAAGCATGAGACACAATGACAAGGATAAAGAAATGCAAAGGTAACGAAAAGGAAATTCTGGGAAGTAGAAGACAGAAGATTACAGAGTTGATATTAAAATTTTAGTTGGTCCTTGATTCCTAGGAAATACATAGTTGTATACATAATACATATACATAAATTAGACCTAACAAGAATATAGCATTTTTTATTTAAATACTCAGTGAAAATCAGCTTTATGCCTCAAGTGTTAATCTAAACTCCTTTGTCCCAAACACCATTGATCATTGTCTAATGATAACCATGTCTTTCAAAAAGAAATTAGGATAACATATTGAGACACATTAAATATGATTCTCAAATTGAACCTGCAGTGGGTAATTTAATTTATGTTAATTAAAAAAACATGCAGTGTCTTTATCTTCAGAATCAAGTACTGTTTTAATGAACACTTGAGCAAGAGAATCCTTTGAGTCAAACAGGCTATTCAGTCGATTTCCGCTTGTTAGTTTCCTATTCTCTAGAAAACAATCCAGGATGTAAAGGCCACCAGTGTGCTTCATTGCAACAGTACTTTTATACCTTTACAATGTCAGCTAGATTTAGCTAAAAATTTGCACTATTTCTCAGGTTGTTTTAAGTTTTACAGTAATTGCAAGTCTGTTGGAGACCCAAAAAAAAACAATAATAGTTAAGTGGTATTTAACTTTTCAGGTCATGCAATCTTTTCCTTATAATTAGAAATTAATACCATGCATTGAACTATTTGCTGGATATTTTACCAAATCATGGAACATTTTAACTTATTAAGTGCCTTCCGATGATAAAGGCAATTTTTGCATTTTTTGTTACAGACAGATGCTGATGACATTTTATTGCTAAGGCAAAATATGCATCTGTCATCAGGCTCCCTCTTTACAACTCATAGTAGATATTTCATAAAAGTTTCCTTTTTTATAACATGCTTGATTTGGTTTTATTGAGCTCTCTTTTCGTTATACATGGTACAACCTGGTCACTATGCAGAACAATTTTAAATGTATCAACTGTGTAAGTGTAATAACTGCATTAAATGTAAATGAGTCTGATTCAAAGTACATTTGCAAAATGTAAATCATCCCCTCTGAAAAGGCCATGAAAGCCTGACTCTTGAGGAAAGAAATCTTCTGATTCTAGTGTTTATTGAAGACCCATTGAGTAATCATTCTTAAACTTTTTCCAATAACTATCCTCAAAATATTCTTCAGATAATTCTACTTTAATAGCATTTACTTGTGTTTCCTTTTCTGTAAAAAGAGAGAGTGGATTCATTGCCAGCAAACAATGGCCCTAGATAATTAGTATAGTGTATTCAATTGAAAAGACTATTAAGTTTCAAAATGTAACTTTTAATATAAGGTTTTGGAAATGTGAATACCAAAATTTGAAACAAACATGCAAATAAAGTGACACTTGACACAGAAAAATGCAGGTACAACAATCTTTCAACTGATCTGTACAATGCCTAGTCAGTCTGAGAGACGATCACAAAAGTCAGACTTTTATATATAAAATTAGAAAGAAAAGCACTTACTTATTGAGATAATATAGCATTCTCAAACACACTTACTACAATCTATGAGTGTGGAGACAAAGAATATCCCAAAAGCATCACCAGCAATGCAGAAAATATCCCTATATAGGATGGTTATTAAAATATTTTTATATTTAATAAATTGAAATTGGTTGAATGATTTCAGAGAGACAGTTCACCAATGCTTGGCATTGATGTTCAGCATCTTCAAATTCAATTCTTTCAACATCAATATGCTTAAGTATTCCTGTTCCTTGCATATTCTGAGGTATGCAGGGTAAGTTGATGGCAAATTTAAACTTGACCCATGTTTACGGTTGGTGAACGTGCCTTGTAATGGACCTGGTATCACATCCAAGGGTGACTCCTGCTGCTATGGCAGAGTCTAGTGCTTGGCCAGCGTGTTCTGATGTAGGCAGATTAGTGACAGTGAATTACAAAAAAAAATTCACCTCTTGTAAATAATAAAGTTTAAGCAAGTTTAGTTTAGATAAAGTGAATTATCAACCTGCCTTATTGGCACAAAGCTGTCTTCGATATAATCCACTAGGAGATATTCATGACAAGGATACTTTGGCAGGAAGTTAGGTGATTAAAGGGCCTTTTATCTTTTCAAACTTAATAAAATAATTCTGCTTTAGAAAGAAAAGCAGACTTGAACAAATAAACTGAACAGCATAATACGCCTTCCTTTCTCTAGAGTATCAATCCCCTCGGCTGACATTTTAGTCATTTTTTTTTCTACCTTTCTTTTTCTGTGCAGTTTAGGATGATCTAAAAGCATTTAACATGTCCCAACCTGGACAGTTTATTGCAAGATAAAATGAAAGATAAATGATTTGCAGAGTTGGTGGTATCTGAAATAAAACCCAGCTGGTTTAAGGAATTATAGCTTTATCATATGTTATAAGATTTATGTGCATTTGTAAAACATTTTGAAGAACTGTTGATTTCTAACACAATCTATAAGTATAGTAAAAACTTTCTTAAGGGAAAACATTAGTAACAAATGTCAATTACTTTCATAGCTTACCTTAAAAAATGGAGAAAGATCCCCCAACTGGTTAAAAATGAGTAAACAATATGTAACAAATGTACTGTAATATTACTCTATAGGTAAAATTATGAGAAAATAAATCATTTGCCAAGATGAATCTCTTTGAAACTCTGAATAATCAACAAGACATTATATTTTTATGAAACATCCATGTGTCAAAATCACAAAGAGAATGGTGTGTGTGTGGGGTGGTTATTAAGAGGACGATGACATCACCCTTCTTCACTAGCTAACTGTCAACTTTGCACCAAAATGGAATTTAATTGATTAGTCAAGCTTTGGGTTTTGCTGAATTGTTTTGCTATATTTTTTCTTAGCCTCAACTGTTATACAAATGGTGAAGCAATCATGGTTAATGTTTGGTCCCTGCTGCCTGTGGAAACTGCAACATCCGAGCGTTCATGTTTTGCATATTATGGTCACGTATACTGCCAGCCAATAGCCAATCAACTGTTTAGACCATTAAGAAATCTTTTTGCATGATAATAATAATTATTAACCTCAACATTTAACTATTTTTAGATAATTATATATGCACTTTAAACACAAATATCAACAAAGTGAAATAAAAAATAAATTGCAATACAACAAAATGATGATGCACTTTAGCAAGGTGTTATTATTCTCTTCAACTTTTGTAAATATGGCTTTTCAGAAAATTAATAAATTACTGAGTTCCCTGAATTTAACTCTTGTAATAATTAGGAAAGGCAGCTGCAGTTGATTTAAACCCATAAATTTCTATCTTCATTACCTATCTATCTATCTATCTATCTATCTTCTATCTATCTTCTTATAGTGCCTTTCATACTATCTATCTATCTATCTATCTATCTATCTATCTATCTATCTATCTATCTATCTTATTGTATATACAGTAATATATATATATATATATATATATATATATATATATATATATATATATATATATCACACTATATGTATGTACATATTGAATCTATTATATAAAATATTATATATTATATATATATATATATATATTTTATGTAGATTTACTGTTTCTTCTTATTTAAATATGTATGTATATAATGTGTGCAGGTACATATATATGTGTTGTGTATATATGTATATATTAATGTGCACAAAATATAAGTGCTAGTTTAAGTGCACAATTCCTCATATTCATTATCTTATGCTTACCATTTAAAATTTGTAAACTACTTTCTTAATATAGACTAGTAATCCCCCATGTGGTCATTTAGTAACTGGCTTATAACAAAATAGTCCCCATGGAATCTTAGGCCTTTTTTCTTTTTAATTTTATATATTTTGTCAGTGTTAGCAGAAATGCTAAACTTTACAGATATTCCTAAGATCCCATTTAGACAGCCTTGTTGGAAATGGTGCTCTGATTCAACATTTCCACCATTCATTCTATGCAGCCCGCTAAGCTGATCTGAGGGCTAGGGGTCCTTTGAATCCACATAAATGGAACTGGGGGGCCCTGTGAATTAATGCGTGCCTTTTGTTCACATTTAAACCCCCAGCTCTGCAGGAACCTGGGCCGATAAAAGTTTTCCCAAAGAAAAATTATTCTGATGTGCCCAAAAGGGGGGGAAATGTGATGTGTGTGTTTTTTCTTACCTTCACAAAAATTCAGGACTTTTACCCCCCCTTAAACATCTATGATAACAGGACTCTTTTTTTTTTTCCCCCTCTCTGTTTTCAAAATGCCCTAAAAAAAAAAATCCAAAAGGCCCTCTTTTAAATTTTTCCAAGCGCTGCAGAAGCCCATTTACCCTTTTTTCCAGTAGGGGAATACCCATCAAGTGTAAATTTAAAAAATTTATTCAAAACAAAAAAAAGTTTAAATTTAAGGTTCACCATTCCGGGCCTTTTTTTTACCTTTTCAATTGTGATTTGTGTACAGTACTCTTTCTGATGCATTTTTTAACTAATAAAACCTTTTTTAAAAACCCCTTTTTTGGAAAATCTTTAAAAACCAATTATTCAGGAAAACTTTTGAAATTGGATACATTTTAGGGAGAAAGAACCATACTATATATTTTTTCTGAACATGGTGATTTTTAAAATAAACTTTTTCTTTAAAATATACTTTTTTTTTTTCTCACCTAATCTAAAATTTTTCCTTTTCTTTTTCTCAACTTTTTCCCCCGCGGGATATTTTGTCAAAAAAGAAATTATAACCAAGCCAGTGTGAACATTAATTAAAATAACTTAGGCCCAAAATCATTTTTAAATTTGGTTCTTAGAAATTTAAAAAATGCATGCTGCACATTTCCAAACATTAACCCCCCTGTGCTTTACTTTTCCCACATTGATATGAAAGTCATAAAAATGGATTTTGACACTTTATCTTTAAAACAATAAATTTAATTGCAAGTTAAATTGTTTTCCCTTACAAAGTTCTCTTATACAGCAAACCATACCATGTCTCCATACAGCAAGCTATCATTTAATGAAGTGCCGGTTGGTTCCTAGACAAAATTAATCCTTGGCTAAAGTATATATTTCTATTTGTGTTGGCCTGGGAGTTTCCTTCAGAATCTATCTTTCACTATTAAAATCTTGAAATATATTTTAACTCTGAGTTCTTATTCTACAAATAATTAATATGAAAACTGATCAAGTATCTTCAGTCCAGTTCACTTAGTGAGGCTCAGTTCAGTGGTTTATGGTGTCATTCTCTGTAAACTGGAAGACTCAACAATGAAAACCAGGGGAATCCACTTTTACCTTTGCATTAAACATTAATTTCATGGCTCTAAATCTTTGCTTCAAGGCAAATGATTAAGAAATGGTAGTGGAATACACCCATAGCAGCATTTTTAGGGAGAATATAAGACACAGTTTTTCCCGTCACTCATTCTGTAATTCCCACTGGACCATCATCTAGTAGGAGATGAAGATTAGTGGAACAGTCTGAAAATAATAATAATAATAATAATAATATAATAATAGAATTTATTTAATTGCACATTTCCAAACACTCAAGGACACATTACTAGATAAACCACAAAATAATTCAGTTAAGTAAATAAATAAAATAAAACACACATATAATAGTTAAAAATACAATTAAACAAGTAATCAGAAAACTTAAAAAGAATCTATGCACTAAGAAGAGAATTTTAAAAAGGTGAGTGTTAAGGGTTTTTTTATATAAAGAAAGAGAATCAGAGTAGAACAAAGGGTTCAAAAGGCAAGTAGAAGCTATAACTGAAAGCCCAACCTACGATGGAGAACAAGGCGGACTGAAGGGAATACAAGAAGACCAGAAGTAAATAGCACAGTGAATGGGGGCCAGATCATGAAGTGCTTTGTAAGTGGAGACTTACTTTAGTGATGACATGGTGGTACAGTGGCTAGTCCTGGGTTTGAGTCCTGTGCCTAAATGTTATCCTTGTGAGTCTGCATATTCTCCCCATTTCTGCCAAAACGTGTATTAAGTGAATTTGTGATTCCAAATGGAGTGTTGGTGTTCAGAAACTATTCAGACCCTTCATTTTTCACATTTTTTCTATATTTCAGCCTTATGCTAAAATCATTTCAAGTAAATTTTTTCCGCATGAAGAAACTCTCTGTACTGCTGAATTATAAAGCAAAACAGAAATTTAACATTTTTGTACATTAATAAAAAAAAAATGAAATATCACATTTTCACAAGATTCAAACCAGTTGCAATGAAATTTTGCTCAGGTGCATCCATCCTCTTCTATCATCATTGAGATGTTTCAACACCTTGCTGTGGTCCGTTCACCTCCAGCCATGGACAGTTCAATTGATTCAACATGATTAGGAAAGACAAACACCTTTCTATATAAGATACCACCACTGACAGTGTGTATCAGGGTAAAACAAGTTATTAGGTTAAAGGACTACCTGCAGAACTTTGAGACAGGACTGTTTTAAGGCACAGATCCAATGAAGACTACATACAATTGCCGACAGCACGAGAGGAGTTCCCAAGGCCCAGTGGCCTAAAATCTCCTACATGGAAGGAGTTTGGAACAACCAGACTCTTCCTAAAGCTAGTTGCCTAGCCAAAGTGAACAAACATAGGAGTAGTCCTGGTAAGAGATAACCAAGAACCTGATGGTCACTCTGGTTGAGCTCCAGAGAACATGCTGCAGAGAGGGGTGAAACTTCCAAAGGATAATCATGATTGCTATATTTCACTGACATGAACTTTCAGCAGAGTGGCCAGATGGAAGCTCTCCTTAGTATAAGACATGAAGAGACATGTGAGAAACAAATTGTCTGGTCTGATGAAATCAAGATTGAACTGTTTGAACTTAATTCAAAGCATCATGTCTGGAGAAATTAGGCACAGATCATCACCTGCTTGATGAGGAAAAATAATATAAAGGATTTAGAATTAGGCTGCAACATTAAAAAAATCGAAAAGTAAGGGGACTAAATGCGGTATGATTTAAGCCTAGGGCAGCCGCGGTGGCGCAGTGTAGCCTACTGCCTTGCAGTTAGGAGACCAGGGTTAACTTCAGGTTCTCCTTGCGTGGAGTTTGCATGTTCTCCTTGTGGGTTTCCTGTGGGTGCTCTGGTTTCCTTTCACAGCCCAAAGACATGCAGGTTAGGTGCACTATGATTCTAAATTGTCTCCTAGTGTGTGCTTGGTGTGTGGTGGCTGGCGCTGCCAGGGTTTGTTTCCTGCCTTGCGCCTGTGTTGGCTGGGATTAGCTCCTGCAGTCCCTGTGACCCTGAGCTAGGATATAGTGGGCTGAATTGGATGGATGGATTTAAGCCTATGGTGAATTGTTATCAGTTCAGTCCTGTTTCTTGAGCCCACTGCGCTGTATTAGGCTTCGCCCTCTTCAGCCCTAAATTTACTAAAAGAATTTTCAATATTTTATTTTGTTTATTTTATTTTGCTTTTTCACAAACCACCATTGCCTGATGCAATATAATCAAAAGAGGTCTAGTCCACTGCCTCTGCAATCAAAGCTGTCTGGGGTGGTGTGATAAGTATAATATAGCCCAGCATAAAATTCTCTAACTTGCTAATTAGGTTAACTGGTGGCTGAACAGTACAAGTATGTTTGTTTGTGCTAGTCCTAAGCCCAGATAAATCTAGGGTTCGTCAGGAAGGGCATCCGGTGTAAAGTCTTGCCAGATCAACAGTGCCAAAACTTATTTCCATACCCAACCAGTAGAGTCCCAGGTTAACAGCGACTGCCACAATTGCGTTAGGGCCCGCAGAGGTGCTGGTGTAAATTGGAGCTACTGTTGGCTGAAGAGGAGAAAAAGAGGGGGAGACGTGTCTGGAGGAAGAGAGGAAGTAAGGTAAAAAGTAGAACTGAGGGTATGAACTTTGAATGTTGGCAGTATGACTGGTAAGGGGAGAGAGTTAGCCATATGATGGGAAGGAAGGTTGATATATTGTGTTCAAAGAGACTAAATGGAAGGTAAATAAGGCCATGTGGATCGAGTGGTTTCAAATTGTTCTATGATGGTGTGAATGGAGGAGAAATGGGGTAGGAGTTATTCTGAAGGAACAGTATTTCAAGAGTGTTTTGGAAGTGAAAAGAGTGTCAGACAGGTAATGATTATAAGCTCAAATTAGAGGTGTGATGATGAATGTTGTTAGTGCATATGCCTGAAAGTTGGGTGTGTGATGGATGACAAAGAAGATTTCTGGGGTGAGTTGGATAAAGTGATGGACAGTGTACCCAAGGGACAGAAAGTGTGATTGAAACTGATTTTAATGGACATATTGGTAGAAGGGAACAGAGGAGAAATGGTAGGTATGGTGTTATGGAGAGGAAATGAAGAAGGTCAGATGATAGTGGATTTTGAAAAAGGTTGGGCATGGCTGTGGTGAATACATATTTTTAAGAAGAGGGAGGAACATAGGGTGATGTACAAGAGGGAGGAAGATGCACACAGGTAAGATTATATCCTATGCAGAAGAGTCAATCTGAAGGATATTAAACACTGCCAAAGGGTGTCAGGGGAAAGTTAATTAGGCAGCATAGGCTGGTGGTCTGTAGGATGACGTTAGAGATCAAGAAGAGTAGGATAGTGAGGGTAGAGCTAAGGATCAAATGGTGGAAGTTGAAAAGGAAGACTGCAAGGTTGGGTTTAGGAGGAGGTAAGACAGGCAATGGATGGCAGTGAAGAGTTACCAGACAGCTGGGCAGCTACAGCAGAAGTAGTAAGGGTGACAACAAGAAGGGTGCTTGGCGTGACATCTGGACAAAGGAAGGAGGAAAAGGAAACCTGGTGGTGGACTGAGGAAATACAGGAGAGTATACAGAGGACCATGATGGCAAAGAAGAGTGAGATAGTCAGAGAGTACAGAAAGTAGGCAAGAGTACAAGAAGATAAGGCACAAGGTACAGAGAGAGGTGGCAAAGGCTAAAGAAAAAGTGTATGATGAGTTGTATGAGAGGTTAGACACTAAGGAGGGAGAAAAGGACCTGTATCAATTGGCTAGACAGAGGGACTGAGCTGGGAAAGATGTGCAGCAGGTTAGGGTCATAAGGATAAAGATGGAAACAGTACCACAAGCAAGGAGGGTATGTTGAGAATATGGAAAGAATACTTTGAGAGCCCAATGAATGAAGAGAATGAGAGAAAAATAAGGTTGGATGATGTGGAGATAGTGAATCAGGAAGTGCAACAGTAAGTAAGGACTGCTATGAAGAGGATGAAGAATGGAAGGCTTTTGGTCCAGATGACATACCTGTGGAAGCATGGAGGTGTTTAGGGAGATGGCAGTGGAGTTTTTAACAGATTGTTTAATGGAATCTTGGAAAATGAGAGGATGCCTGAGGAGTATACTGGTGCCAATTAGTAGCAGCAGTATGGTTTCATGCCAAGAAAGAGCAACACAGATCGATGTTTACTCTAAGGGTGTTAATGGAGAAGTATAGGGAAGGCAGAAGGAGTTGCATTGCGTCTTTGTGGGCCTGGAGAAGCATATGACAGGGTGCCTCGAGAGGAGCTGTGGTATTGTATGAGGAAGTCGGGAGTGGCAGAGAAGTATGTAAGAGTTGTATAGGATATGTACTGAGGATAGTGGCGTTGGTGAGGTCTGGGTGAAGGGATGGATGTATTCAATGTGGAAGTGGATAATATCAGTGATTGGCTCTGTGACCTTTCTTATTTGCAATTGTGATGGACAGGTTGACAGGATGAGATTAGACAGGAGTCCTTTGACTATGATATTTGCTGATGCATTGTGGTCATGGCGAGTAGGGAGCAGGTTGAGGAGACCCTGAGAAGTGGTGATATGATCTAGAAAGGAGGAATGAAGGTCAGTAAGAACAAGAGGTAATATGTGTGAATGAGAGCAAGGTCAGTGGAATGGTGAGGATGCAGGGAATAGAGTTGGTGAAGGTGAATGAGTTTAAATACTTGGGATCAATAGTACAGAGTAATGGGATTGTGAAAGAGAGTGAAAAAAGAGTGCAGGCAGTGTGGAATGGGTGGAGAAGAGTGTCAGGGAGTGATTTGGACAGACTAGTATCAGCAAAAGTGTAAGGGAAAGTCTACAGGACGGTGAGTGAGACCAGCTATGTTATATGGGTTGGAGACAGTGGCACTGAAAAGAAAGAAGAAGGTGACTACGTTAAAGATGCTAAGATTTGCATTGGGTGTGACAAGGATGGATAGGATTAGAAATGAGTACATTAGAGGGTTGGTCAGGTTTTCCAGTTGGGAGAAAAGGTCAAAGAATTGAGATTGCGTTGCTTTGACATGTGCAATGGAAGATGCTGGGTATATTGGGAAGAAGATGCTAAGGATAGAGCTACCAAGTAAGAGGAAAGAGAAGGCCTAAGAGAAGGTTTATGGATGTAGTGAAAAGGACATGCATGAGGGCATACATGATGGGTGTGACAGAGTAGGATGTAAAGGACAGGAGACATGGAACAAGATGATCCCTGGCAACCCTTAGGGAAGCTGAAAAAAGGTGGCTGAAGTGCAAGTCTTGATTGTGGGTTTTTTTTGTCAC
>NW_024379117.1:0-24211 GCF_016835505.1 Polypterus senegalus
AAGCCCGGGCGCTCCAAGGACAAGCCAAAGCTTACCCTTCGGATTCCGAGTTCCGGCGATTCAAGTGGTAGCCGTTGATGGCTGCTTTTCTCCGAAATAGGCAACAGTGGAACCTTTTCTACGACATTCTTTTGTTTTTCTCTCTCCCCAGCCTTCCTTTTTTTTATTTTGCCATTTTTTTTTTTTATGATCTTTTATTAATGTCGTTGTCCTTCTGATCCACTTCTGTGACTCCATACCTTTAAGACCAGCCTCCCATTCCTCCTCAGGGGGTAAGACAGACAGATAGTCCTCTCAGCCTTAGGAGGGGCCTGCAACTTTATAAGGGAGCTGCAGAAAGGACCAGCAACTTCTGAAAGTGCAATCCCACAGGACAAGGGAGGGCCCAGCACGCAAGTCCGAGTGGGAGGGGGGGGCACATCCCGGCTGCCAAGAGCCCAGCTTCTGACCGGGTGGAAGGGGAGAAAGAAAAGGCAGTGAAGGGGCCCCAATGGACAAAGGAAGCACCTTTGGATTCCCAGGTCCCTCCAAATACTAACCAGAGCCCGACTCTGCACTTCGAGATCAGCGAGTTGGGCTTATTCAGGAGTATGGCCGTAAACTGATGGCTGCTTGTTTTCTCTCCCAAATAGGCAACAGTGGAAACCCTCTCTTTCTCAGACATTCTTATGTTTTTTCTCTCTTCCCTGCCCTTATTTTTTTTTTTCCTTTTCCATTCTTTTTTAGTTTTGAATTCTTTGATTACAATATCGTGTCCTTCATGTATCCCCTTTAGCCTCCTCCCATTAAGACCATCCCTGTTCAGTTACTCCTCATGATGGATGATAGCAGCAGATCTCGTCAGCTCTTAGGCGAGGGAGCCTGCAACTTAGAAGGCATCTCAGAAAGGACCGCAACCTGGCATCCCTTGTAAAAAGGACAGCACCTGGAATCAAGGAGCAACACGACTCAAGGCAGCCGCCAGGGCTGCAGCATGCCGGGCTGCCCAGGTCCTTCTGCACGGGTAGAGGGAGAAAGAAAGCAGTGAAGCGACTCCATGGCACAAAGGCAAGCTTAGCACTCGGTATTCCCAGGCGGTCTCCCATCAGTACTAACCCGGCCCACTCTGCTTAGCTTCCGAATCAGCGGTTCGGGTATTCAAGAGTGGTATGGCGTCGTGATGGCTTGTTCTCTCCCAAATCAGGCAACAGTGGAAGCCCTCTTTTCTATACGACATTCTTATGTTTTTTTCTCTCCTTCCCCTGCCTGTCTTCATTTTTTTTAGTTTTGCCATTCTTTTGAAATTTTCGGAATGTCTTTTGAATTACAATGTCGTTGTCCTTCGCTGTCCCTTCTTCGGCTCTAGCCCTAATTTAAGACCAGCCCTGTTCCCAGTTCCTCCTCATGGATGGATGGATAGACAGACAGATAGAACTGGTGCACTCTTCAGAGGGAGCCTGCACTTTATAAGGGACCATCGTTCCGAAAGCCAGCAACCTCGTGGCTAAGTGCAATCCACCGTGGAATCAAAGGGAGTAACCCGGCTCAAACTCGAGCTGACAGGGCTTCCCTGATCACGTCGGATGCAAGAGCCCAGCTTCTAACAGGTGGAAGGGAAAAGAAAAAGCAGTAAGCACTCTAATGCACAAGAAGCTTACCATTCAGTATTCCCAACGGTCTCCCACAAGTACAACGACCGATCTGCTTACTTCCGAGATCAGATGAGTTCTGGCGTATTCCCAGAGTGGAATGCTAATACGATGACTCTTTTTTTCTCTCCCAAATGGCAACAGTTTGAAGCCCTCTTTTCTATACGACATTCTTATGGTTTTTTCTCTCCTTCCCTGCTGCTTCACAATTTTTTTAGTTTTGCCATTCTTTCAAGAATTCCCGAATGTCTTTTGAATTCACATTGCGTTGTCCTTCATGCTGATCGCTGTATCGATTTCGCACATTAAGACCAGCCTGTTTCCCAGTTCCCTCATGGATGGATGGATCAGCAACATTAGATCTCGTGCAGCTCCTTCAGGCAGGGGAGCCTGCAACTTTTAAGGAGCATCGTCCAGAAAGGCGCAACCTCGTGTCCTTGCTAAGTGCATTCCACGTGGAATCAGGGAGCAAGCACCCGGCTCAAGTCTGACGTTCCCAGGGCTGCCCAGATCCTTTCGGCTGCAGAGCCCAGTTCTCGGCACCGGGTGGAAGGAGGAAGAAAATTCTAGTGAAGGCTCTAAATGGCACAAGAGCTAATGCCTTACAGCTCGTGTATTCCAGGGTCTCATCCAAGTACTAACCAGGCCGACTCTGCTTGCTTCCGAGATCCTACGGCCAGTTCGGCTATTCAGGTGGAGCTGGCAGTAAGAATGCTGTTGAATCCTCCCAAATGGCAACAATGGAAGCCTCTTTCTACTCGACATTCCTATGGTTTTTCTCCACTTCCCCTGCCTGTCTTCATTTTTTTTAGTTTTGCCATTCTTTGAAATTTTCGAATGTCTTTTGAATTACAATGCGTTGTCCTTCATGCAAAGGACCATCCCGCTCTGCCACCCATTTAATCCAGCCCTGTCCCAGTTCCTCCTCAGGATGGATGGATCAGACAGTACAAGGTCTCTGCAGCTCTTCAGGCAGAGCCTGCAACTTTATAAGGGATGCATGCGTCCAGAAAGGCCATTAGACCTCGTGTCCATTGCTAAGGCAATCCCACAGTGGAATCAGGAGGCAAGCACCGGCTCAAGTCTCGAGCGGACCTGGACTTGGATCACTCGCGACAGAGCCCAGCTCGACCGTGGTAAAGGAAAAGGCGAAGTAAGGGAGCTCCTATGGCACAAGCAAAAAGCTTACAGCACTCGTTTTCCCGGTCCCCATCTCAAGTATAACAGGCCGACTCTGCTTAGCTTCGAAGATCAGATCCAATGGTATTCAAGGATGGCCTTCGATATGGCTGCGTTTCTCCCCAAATAGGCAACGTGAGCCCTCTGTTCTATCGACATTCTTATGTTTATTCTCTCCTTCCCCTGCTGTCTTCGGTTTTTTTTTTAGTTTTGCCATTTCTTTTGAAATTTTTGAGATATACTGAGATTACAATATACGTTGTGTCCTTCATGCTGATCCCCTTCTGTGACTCTCGCCACCCATTTAAGACCAGCCTGTTCCCAGTTCCTCCTCATGGATGGATGGATAGACAGACAGATAGATCCTCAAATACAGCTCTTCAGACGGGGCCTCACAACTTTATAAAGGGCATCGTCCAGAAAGGACCAGCAACCTCGTGTCCTTGCTAAAGTGCAATCCCACCACACAGTGGAATCAAAGGAGGCAAGCACAAAACAAGTCTCGAGCGTGTACCCAGGGCTGCCCAGATCACTCGGCTGCCAAGGCAACTTCTGACACGGGTGGAAGGAGGAAAAAGAAAAGGCGGTGGCTCACCAATGGCACAAAGGCAAAAAGCTTACAGCACTCGGTATTCCCAAGGCGGTCTCCATCCAATGCTAACGAGCCCGACTCTGCTTAGCTTCCGAGATCAAGACAAGTTGGGCGTATTCAGAAATAGTATGGCCCGTAAACGATGGCTGCTTGTTTTTCTCTCCCAAATGAGCAACAGTGGAAGCCCTCTTTTCTATACGACATTCTTATGTTTTTTTCTCTCCTTCCCCTACCTATACTGTTTTTTTTTTTTTTTGGTTTGCCATTCTTTGAAATTTTCAGAATGTCTTTTGAATTACAATGTCGTTGTCCTTCATGCTGATCCTTCTGTCGGCTCTAGCCACCATTTTAGACAGCCTGTTTCCCAGTTTCCTCCCCACTCTTGGATGGATGGATGGAGCAGACAGATAGATCGTGCAGCTCTTCAGGCAGAGGCCTGCAACTTTATAAGGGAGCATGGTCAGAAAGGACCAAACAACCTCGTGTCACTTGCTAAAGTGCAATCACACGTGGAATCAAAGGGAGGGCAACCGGCTCAAGTCTCGAAACGTGTACCCAGGAGCTGCCCCAGATCTTTCAGCTGCCAGAGCCAGCTAAACACACAGGTGGAAGGAGGAAAGAAAGAGCGAGGTGAAGACGACTCTAATAGCACAAAGGCAAAAGCTTACAGCACTCAGTGACCCCAAAGAGGTCTCCATCAAAATTTTCTTGAGGGCCCCAACTCTAGCAGCACCGGGGATCAGACGAGTTGGGCATTCAAATGTGTAGCGTAAGCGATGTGCTTGTTTTCTCTCTAAAATAGGCAACAGTGGAAGCCCTCTTTTCTATCTACGACATTCTTGTGGTTTTTCTCCTTCCCCTGCCTGTCTTCATTTTTTTTTAGTTTGCATTCTTTTTAGAATTTTGAATGTCTTTTGAATTACAATGTCGTTGTCCTTCATGCTGATCCCCTTCTGTCGGCTCTAGCTACCCATTTAAGACAGCCCTGTTCAGTTCCTCCTCATGGATGGATGATAGACAGAACAGATAGATCTCATTACAGCTCTTCAGGCCCAGAATTGCACAACTTTATAAAGGGGGCATCGTCCAGAAGGACCAGCAACCTCGTGTCCTTGCTAAGTACAATCCCACAGTGGAATCAAAGGGGAGGCAAGCACGGCTCAAGTCTCGAGCGTGTGCCAGGAGCCCCACCCCAGATCACTCGGCCTCGGCGCAGGTCTTCCCGATGGTGCTGCTGCATTGTGCGGCGCCCACGCCGGTGTTCTTCCTCTGAATCTCTCGGAGCGCGGGATCGCCTCCCTATTTGGCAACACAAATCCTCCCTACCCATGCCGCCCCTGCCGCCTGTCTAAGCTGTTGACGGCTGTTTATCATTCAGCGTCCCGCCCAGTCCTATCTCTCCTGTTTCTCTTCAATGACAAAGCTCAGCGATGCGTGGCTGGTTTGCATAAGCGAGTGCACCTTGGGATTGCTGGTGAAACCCTGTCTGTCAAGGTGGTGAGGTCTTTTGCAGCCCGTCATCCAGTCACAGGGCTGCAGGCGTCTGGTGAGTGGCTAACTCCCGGCGCTTGTCTGCAGCAACTCCAGAGAGCCGAAGAAGCCCGAGAGGATCCCGAAGGAGCCCGAAGGACCGAGGACTATACAAATCTCCGCTGCCGAGCGACGAAACCCGAAGAAGTGGGAGAGATGAGCGGCGGGCGCTGAACAACTCATACTTACACCTGGCGGGAGATACTGGTTCTTCCTTGTCAGGTGTAAGGCATACGAACTTGGATCCAGAGCTGGGTGGGTCGGCTTATCCCTACCTGTTTTCTTCCTTGTTTGGCGTTTTAAAATATTGTAGGAGCAAGATAGGAAGTGATTGAAGTCAACAGCAGGCGGTTCGAAGAAGACATGGAGATGAACAGAGGACATCTCGGGTTTTGGGAGACCTGCATCGTGTTAATTGATGGAAGGGGAGAAAGCGTGGTTCGATTGGAATTGAAGGATGGACAGATGGATCAGGGAGACTTTAGTAAGGGAGGTGTTGCAGAAGACTCTACGTTTTCACCTGGTGAGATTGATTACCTTTTGCCCTTTCCGGGTGAAACTACCTTTGAAGTGGTTTTTAAGAGTAGGGCTTTATATGATAAATGTTTTGAGAACGGTGGAGAGAGAAAAACTGGTTAACCCAGTTTTAAAAAATTTTGATTGTGCCTTTGGTGACAGGATGGACGAAAAAGAAATACAATACATGTTCACAGAGAAGGTGAAACTACAGGATATTCGACTTAGTTGTTACAATTTTGCGATGTTCAAAGACTAGTATGCAAATGACGGATGAGGATGGGATAAAAAATGGATTGTACAAATTTGATGCTAATTCTCAAAAGGAGAATGACACAGAAAAGGGTGATCCATTTGCCATGATCATACAAATTAAGGACAGTCCAGAAGCACGATTTTTCTACTCTGGTCAGCCACAAGTATGTAGAAGATTAATGAAATGAGGGTCACAAAGCGGCAAGTGTGGCACATAATAAAATGTAGAAATTGTAAAGAGGAGGACACAGTACAGAGAGTGCAGGAAGCCTATGAAATGCCAATCTTTGTGGACAGGAGGAACATGTCTTTAGGACCTTAGGCCTCCTATTCTTCTTGCCGTGAGAGGAATACAATGAGAGAAAAAAGAAAGTAATAAGCTATTGGATGAGGAGTCTGAGAAGAAAGAGAAATGGAAGACATAGCAGAGAAGGAATCCAAGGAAGTGACACGAGAGAAAGGAAAAGCCACAGACCCATTAAACATTGGAGTAAACAGTGATAAGAGAGCAGAACCGGAGAGAGGGAGGACAGAGGAGAAACTGACCTTTTGGCGTTAATTGAAGAAAAAACAGACGCTTCCGGAATATGAAATGAGCTAGACAGCATTCACAGAACATTCTCTTTCACTGAGAGAGATCATGGACATCCTCAGTGGGGCTGACTTGCAGTCGATCCCCTCAGCAGGTGAGAGCTTGAGGCAGGAGGAAGGGAAGGCCCAGCATAGAGGCAGCACAAATAAACCCAGGATTGCAGAGAGCGTGGGCCAGATAATCTGTCTAGCGAGCTCCGGAGAAAATCAGAGGAGGCGGAGAGAAATAAAGGAATGGGGACGACCCTGCTATTTAGAATCTAAAGACATGGAAGGAGTTTGTTTCAGCCTCCACGGGCATGAAGGGGGTAGAAGAGTGGAGAACTGAAAGAAAGTGGCCAAGCCCAAAAAATATGTAACTCCCAGGTAGGGAAGATGGGTGGTGAACTACACTGTGAAAATGAAAATAAAAATAATAACCTTGAATGTGGAAGTATTCAAAGTGAGAAGGAGAAAATGGTGTTTTCTTACTTAAGAAGTTTGCCGGTGGATTTGATGTGCATTCAAGTGTAGTATACCTTTAAAAATCATATGACGAATATAAAGAAGACTGGGAGGGAAGGGGCAGCAGTTTTTCAGGGACAAATATGAGAATAAAAATGCAGGAGTTGGGGTGTTAATTAAGAATAAAGAAGTGAAATTAAAACATATGATGAAATAGTGAAGGGAGAGTGATTAAATTAAATTATTAATAGGAAATGCGATCCAAAACAATTAATGTATACCAACAACACCCGTCCAGGATGGAAGTGTTTAATTACTGCAAACAACGATTGCTGGCTAACATTGTGGTGAGGACCTAAATTATGCGAGTGATCAAACAGAGGCAACAGGAGACAAAACTGCTAGAAAACAAAGAAATTATAAGGACTGTCGTATCAAGGATATTTGAGGGAACTAAAAAGAGAAAAAAGGTTTACCTGGAGAACTCGGGGAAAACCTCTCGAATAGACTATATTTTGGTGATAACAAGTAATTATAGACAAAAAAATTGCAAATTAAGACAATGTTTTTCAGACCATTGTAGTTTAGAGCAGAGATACAGAAAGGAACAGAAGAAGAAAAAGATATTGTGTGGAAACTGAATGTAACCTTGTTAGAGGATGAAAATTAGGGAAGAGAATATGGACAACGCTATGGGGATGGAAACCCTAAAGATTGGTGTGGAAGTCCAAAAAGAGTGGTGGGAGGGTATTGAAAAGGAACGCAGAATTTTTCCAAAAAAGGTAAAAGAAAGAGTAGGAAGAAAAAAGAAGAGGAAAAACATTACAATATGAACTGGAACAATTGTACAGAAAGGAGATAAATGACGAGACAAATTAGAGATAAGAAAAATAAAAAGAAGAATTGGGAAGAGGTATATAAGAACAGAAGAAAAGATTAAGTTCCAGAGCAGAGTCAGAGAGCAAGAGGAAGGAAAAATGCTCTCGGTTTTCGAAAATAAAAGAAAGAAAGAAGGAAAAAAGCCAATATAGAAGAATTGAGGATAAAGATGGACAGGTGAAGAGAAATAAAGACCTATTGGACATCGTGTGGCGATACTATAAGGAATATCTGAAAAGAAAGAAATTAACTATGGTGCATTAACAAACTGGAGGAACCATAGATGGCGTTTTCACAGAAGAACGAAAAGAAATGTATCAGGAGATTGAAATGCAGGAGATGGAGGAAGCTATTAAAATGAGTAGTAAGGTAAAACTCCAGGAATAGGCAGCTTCCATAGAATTTTATGTGTCTTTTGGGATCTAATAAAAGATATGCAAGTTATTTCTGGAAATTGTGAGATGGAGAGATGTGGGAGACAATGAAAAGGGGCATAATAACATTGATACCCAAACAAGGAGATGGTTGATATAAAGAATTGGAGACCGATAACACTATTATGCCAGGACTACAAGATATTAACAAGAGTCTGGCAAATAGAATAAAAGATAAGCTGGAAAATGTGATAAAGAGGAACAAGCATGTGTAGTATCAGGTAGAAGTGCATTAGAAAATCGGTGTGTAATGAGAGTTGCATATATTTAATGCAGGAAAGAAAAATGGACGTGGGAATAATTAATTTAGACTTGGAAAAAGCCTTTGACAAAAGTGGCTCATGAATATATGTGGAGGTTTACAGAAATTGGGGTACCATGAAATTTTCTAAACTGGATAAAGACGGTGTATAAAGATTACAAGTAGAATTAGAGTAAATAATAAATTATCAGAAAAATACAGGTAGAAAGGGGAGTAGGCAAAGAATTTACCCTTTATCAGCAGTACTATTCTGTTAAATATGAACCGTTAATAAATCTGGTAAGAAATGAGAGACAGATCTGGGGGTTGAAGTCCCAGGAAGCAGAGGGCAACAAGTTAAAATATGTGCATATGGATGATGTGAGCATAATAGTCAGAGATGTCAGCAGTATAGAGCAGGTAATTGAATACAAATATTTCTGTATGGCATCAGGATCATAATTAAATCTGGAGAAAGTAGTTGCTTGTGTTATGGGGTAACTGGAAAAGAAAAAACCTGCGGAAAGATAAGACTTTCCAATAGTGTTAAAATATTGGGGAGTAGAATTAGGGAAGATAATGAGAAAAGAAACAATGGAAGGAAATGTTAAAAATATAAATAAAAAAACAGGATTTTGGAATTTGACCCTGACTATGGAGGGGCAAGATTTTGCTGGTGAAAGTAATAATAATCCCAAAACTGACATGTTTGACGTTTTTTCCCCGAGAAAAATATTAAAAAGATTATAAGAAGCTGTTTTGTTTTCCTATGGGGTCAAAATGTGAAAAATTCAAGAAAAGTAATAATGAAAAAAAAAAGAAAATGGAGGAAAAGGGATTCCCAAATATAGAAGAAGAGCTGATGTTTAAAACATCACTACATTGGTTAACATGGGCTAAATAAGAAAGGAAAAATGGCTGATTTGATCCGATATCAATTGGAGTGCGGACTGGGGAAAGTAAGATTGTTTAAAAGCATTAACAATAGACCTATTGCCTTTAATATGCAAAAGCACTATAAGATAGTTACAAAATTTTTGAAATACAGATGGGAAGAAGGAGGTAACAATATGGGAAGAAAAGAGCCCTGAAGAATATATAAAAAGCGAAACAATGTTAAAATAAAAAATATGCTGAAAATCAAGAAAAAAAGTATGGCAACAAAACAATGGAAAAAGAGTTGACCAATAGACAAAAGGATTTGGGCTGGTTGGGCTACAGTGTTACCACAAACACTCAAGTATAAGGCGGTAGCAAAGGCGTTGATATGTCAAAAGGGAACTGCACAGGAATAAAACATCTGAACATGTGTTTTGGAAATTAAAAAATCTAGGAATTGGGAAAGGGGTTAATGGAGAAATGGGATGGGTTATTAGGAAAAGGAATTACAAAAGAAGGGTACTGTATGGATTAGTGGGGAATAACTTGAATGAAAAATGGCAAAAACCCAATGGCAAATAATTAATATATTTAAAAAGAAAATATATGGGGGGAAAAAGAAATGAACTGGTGATACATAATAAGGATGTTTCTATTCAAAGACTATTGCAGAAATGTGGGAGAAAGTAGGAAAGGGATGGAAAATAAAGAAGATCAATTGAATAAGAACAAAGGTGTGAAAGATAAAGGTAAAGAACAATTAATGGAGTTTTTTTTGGGGAAAAAAGAAAAAAAAAAAAAAAACACCATGGTGGGAAAAGGTGATTTGGCATGAATTAGCAAATTGCCAGACTTTTGTGTGTGTGTTCAAAGCTAAAAACTGAAAAAAAACTTTAAAAGTAAGTGAAAATGGGACAAAAAAATTTAGTGTTTTCCTAAGTAAAATGAAATTTAACAGGGAAAAAAAAAAAAAAAAAAAAAAAAGGTTCTCCCAGGGAGGCCTCCCTTTTCACTCGGGTTTTGCTGACCCCCCGTTTCCCCCAAATTTGGGGGGAAAATTCCCATAATTTTTGGAGTGGGGGCTGGTTGGGCCCCCCTAAAAAGGGCCCCGGTTCAAAAACAGACTGAAAACCTCCCTTTCCCAAATTATGGAAGTGGTTTTTGGGCGATTGTAAAGGGAGGAGCCTGTGAGACAACAGCCCGGGAGGGTTTTTAACTAAATAAAAAGTTCAAAAAACAATCAATAAATTTTCTGTCTGTTCCCTTTATTTTTTTTATTTTTGGGACCCCAACCCCCAGAAAAAATAAAAATTAAAAAAATTTAATTTTAAAATTTAAATAATCAATGTATTTATTTAAACTTGGACCCCCATAATAAAAAAAAATAATATAAATAACCATTCATTATTTTTAGTGCCTCTTTACTGATTTTTAAACGCTTTCCTTGCTGCCAAACCCAGCTTCTGAAAACCGGTTTGGGAAAGGGGGAAAAAAAAAAAGGAAACCCCAGGTGAAGGGCGACTCCTGCTGGCAGAAAGGCAAAAACTTACAGCACTCATTTTTCCCAGTAAACGAGGGCTGCTCCTTTTTCTCTCCCAAATAAAGCAACTTTGGAAGCCCCCTTTTTGAGCGACAACCCCCTTTTTTTTTTTTTTTTCTCCCCTTCCCCTTTTTTTTTTTTTTTTTTTTTTTTTTCCATTCTTTTGAAATTTTTGGGAATTTCTTTTGAATTAGAATGCGTTTTTTTACTTTATCCCCTTTTTCAGCTCCTCGCTCTTGACCCCTTTAAGACCCCCTTTCCCCTTCCACCTAATGGATGGATGGATGGATACATGAAGAAAAGATAGATTTGTCCCGCTCTTCAGGCGGGGCCCCAACTTTAAAAAGGGGATGGGCAGAAAGGACCAGCCTTTGTCCCTTTCTAACGTGCAAAACAGTGGCATGGGGAAAGGGGGTGAATTCGGCAAGAAATTTTGTTGGGCCCTTTGCCCATTTTTCCCCAAACATTAAAATCGGGTTTTGAGCTTCCGGGGGTTCCTGAGACAGTGGGATTCCCCCCGAAGTTGCTGGATATCATGGCCAGCCCAAAAAAACCCGGTACTGTGAGTGGTGTGGAGACAGAACCTCTTTTTTTTTCCCCGTTGATTCTTTTGGTTGTCAGGGGGGGTTCTTGCTCCCTACCTTTTTTCCCGGTTTTATGGATTGGGGGTTGTGCAGGGTCATGGGGGTTTAGGGGTGTGGGGCATCTGTTGGAAAAAAGATTCATGAATATTGACTTTGCTGATGGTCCCGTGATTAAAAAGTGTGGGGTCCCAAAGGGGGGCTCTGATCAGGGGGCCCCAAGGGGACTGAGTGAGGGGGCTGAGTGTCCGGGGTTTTTAAGGGGTCCTGGATGAAACCAACAGCCGGGGGGGTTTTAAACCCCTTGGGCCGATATCAGCAGGTTGTCTGTTTTGCGGGGGGTGTGTTTACCCGGGGGGGGGTTTCTTACCGGGAATGACATTCCTTTTCCCCGGTGACTCTTCCTATGAATCAGTAGAAGAAGGGGGAGGCTTGGTGGTTCATGGGGTCCCCTGGAAAGGGGGTTTAACCCCCCAAATCTCTCAAAGAAGGAAAGGAAGTTTTTGGGGGTCCTGGTGGCCTTGTTTTTTTGTGAGACATGGATGCTCCCCCCGTGACCTTTAGATGAAGGCTTTGGGCTCCTTTGGTCTGTGCCCCCTTTAAAAATCCTTGGGGACCCCTGGGTTTTTTCTTTGTTTCCTCATGGGGGTCCGTTGGGGAAAAGGAAGGGGAAAACCCTGGGGAAAAATAAAGGGTTTTCAAATGTTGTGAAATATTGGGGTTAAGAATACAGGGGATGGGTGGAAAAAAAATGGGGAAAAAAATAACCAAAAAAAAAACAGGATTTTTTGGGGGTTAACGAACATCAATAGAAGGGAAAAATGGCCTTTTATGAAAGGGAGTTCAATCCCAAAACTTTAAATATTTAACAAAAAATTTTTTTTCCACCAAAAAAAAATAGTAAGAAGAATTATAAGAAAGTGTTTTTTTGTTCTTATAGGGTTCCCTAATGTTTTAAAAATTGGCAAAAAAGGAAGGTTTTAAAGAAAATGGAGGAAAAAAAGGTTCGGGAAAATAAAAAAGGAGTTGACTTTAAACACACAACAACTGTTTTAATATGACATTAAAAAAAAAAATTGGGGTTAAACCCGGGTATGATCAGATATCTCTAGGGAAAAAAACCCAAAAACAAAAAGCCCAATTAAATAAGGGAAAACCAGTGCCATCTGCGGGGGCAAAGTGGCAGAGGACTTAAAAAAACATTTAAAAAAACATGAAGGGGCGGTTAAAAATTAGGGGTCCATTTTGGGGGGGAGAAAGGGGGAAGAAAAGACTGGAAGGGGGATGGAAAAAGTTATACAAGCTCACCCAAATCTCTGGAGGACTAGGAAAAAACTAACAAAGAGGGGAAAATTTTGCTAATTTAAATCAATAATTTTGCTTTGGGGTCTTTTTTGGCAACAGTTTTTTCCCGGGACAAAATATTTTCTAAGGAAAAAAGAAGACAATTTTTATTTTTTTTGGGGGGGTCTAAATAAGGGAAAGGGGTAAGACAGAAAATAAAAAACAAAAAGGAAAGGGGAAAAAAAAGGTTTTTTTTGGACTTGGGGGTCTTGTTAAAATTGAAAAAAACACGGGTTTTCATATCCCCTTTTAAAGGGGGGAAAGGGGGGGGCAGCGGTTTTGCCAAAGGGACACTTGGGGGGGTCATCTAAGAAGGTTTGGGCTTTTTAAAAAACCCCGAACAAGAAACCATATGAGTTTGATTGGGGAAAAACAGGGGGGTTGATGGACTGTATCAAAGATTGTGGGCTTCAACCCGGATGAAAAGGACTTGTGGGGGGGTGGAAAAATTTAGTGGAAAAAGTAAAAGGGAAAAAAGGAAGCCATTTTAAAAACTGGGAAATCTAAAAGAGGAATCTAAACTGAAAGGGAAAAATTTGGAAAATTTTAAATAATCAAAAAATAGCAGATTAAACCTGGCTGGCATTTAAAGGGACTAGGGAAAACCCAAAACCCTTTAAAATAAAAAAAAAATTTTCAAGGGGGTAAATGTCCCAGGGGGGATGTAAAAAAAAAAAAAAATCGTATGGACATCAAGTGGGGCCCCCCAGTGGCAAGGATATGGAAAGGGAAAAAAGGGGAAGAACACATAGTAGACATCAAGCTGGATGAGAACTTGGTGGTTTTTTGGGAGGTCAGGGAAAAAAGAGGTGGGGGAAAAAAGATTGGGGAATAAAGGGGAAAAAAAGTATTGTGGAAGGCAAAGGGGTGCATACACAAATAAACAAAAATTTTTCCCCCCAAAAAAAATAATTGGAATGATCAAAAAAACCTCTGTTTTATGAGAAAAAACTCCTTTGGAAACCCCCTTTTTTTAGCGACAACCCCATGTTTTTTTTTTTTTTTCTCCTTCCCCCGTCTGTCTTCTTTTTTTTTTTTTTTTTTTTTCCATTCTTTTAAATTTTGAATTCGTTGTCCCTTTATGCTGGTTTCCCCCTTTTGTGGCTCTCTCGCTCTGCGCCACCCAAAAACCCCCTTTTGGTTCCCCCTCAGGGAAAGGATGGATGGATGGATAGAAAGACAGAAGGAAAAAATTTCCCGCTCTTCAGGCGGGGGGGGCCTGCAACTTTTTCAAAAGGGGGATGTTTAGAAAGGACCAGCAGCCTGTGTCCTTTGCCCGCAATCCCAAATGGCATCAAAGGGGGGGCAAACACCGGCCCAAATTTTGGGGGGCCCCGGGCTTTTTCCCCCCAAACTTTTGAAGGGCCCCCTTTGATAAGGGGGGAAGGAGGAAAAAAAAAAGGCGAAGGGGAAGGGACTCCCGCTGGGCAGAAAAGGGAAAAACTTACCCTCCCGGGATTCCCAAGGGGGTCTCCCCCTCAAGTACTAACCGAACCCATTTCCTTTGCTTCGGTCGGGCGGTCAGGCGTGTTCAAGGGTTGGGGGGCCCGGGGGGCTGCTCGTTTTCCTCTCCCCCAAAAAGGCAACCCCCTGGAAGCCCTCTTTTTCCCAAACCAGCCCCATGTTTTTTTTTTTTTCCTTCCCTTCTGTCTTCATTTTTTTTTTTTTTTTCCCTTCTTTTTAAATTTTTGTTTTTTCTTTTTTAATTTTGAATTCCTTTACTTTCATCGTCCCCCTTTTTGGCTCTCGGCCCCGCCACCCATTTAAAAAACTTCCCCCGTTTCCCCGTTCCCCCCAAAGGATGGATGGATGGATGGATGGATGGATAGATAGATAGACAGACAGAGATCTGTCCAGCTCATCAGGGGAGGGCCCGCAACTTTACAAGGGGCATCTTCCCGAAAGAACCCAACACCCAACCTTGCTAACGTGCAATCCCACAGTGGTTTTCAAAGGGGGGGCAACACGGGTCCCAAATCCCGACGTGTACCAAACGGGGCCCCCCGATCCCTTGGCGGCCTCGGCGCCGGGCTTCCCGAGGTGCCCCCTGCTGCCATGTCCCGGGCCAGCCCAGGGTTTTCCTCTTCTCCGAGGGGAGGGCCCCCTTCCTCTTTCGCTTTTCCTCCTGCCTCCCCCGTCTGCCGCCCGCCGTCCCCGCCGCCTCCGCCACCGCCTGGTTCTTTTTCTGTTGGGGGGCTGTTTATCATTCAGCGTCCCCCCCAGTTCCTCCTGCTCTTCCAGCCAAAAAGCTCCAGCGATGGGTGCTGGTTTACATAAACGAGGTACCTTGGGGTTTGTGAAAAACCTTTTCTAATCAAAAGGGGGGGTCTTGCAACATCCGGTCACCGGTGCACAAGGCGTCTGGGCAGCAACCCCCCTCCCGGGATGCGCGCTCCCCAGGCCCAAAAGCCCGGGAAAGGGTCCCGGGAAACGAAGAACCCAGGACCCCAGGACTGTGCTGGGGGAAAAACCCCCCGCCCGGCGATGAAGCGAGGTGGGAGGATGGGGCCCCGGGTGTACAACTCCCCCACCTGGGGGAGATACCAGGATCACTAAGGTGGTTTCTCTCCCAAGGGGAGAACTCATCCATTGCACTCGGGTGTCTGACCCCCCGCGATTTCCCCTCGGGAAACTGGAGGGTGTAAGTGGTGGGGACTGGGTTGGGTCTCCCCCGATAGTCCCCGGTTCAAAAAAAAGACTGAAAACATGCGTTTCAACATGGAGTGGGGGCTTGGGGGATTGTGGAGGGCCTGTGAGACAACGGGTCTGGGGGGCTTTAAGCAATAAATAAAAAATTCCCAAAAACAATCAATCAATCTGTCTGTCTGTCCCTTTTTTTATTTATTTTTTAAAGGGAAGCCCCCAAAAAAGATAATAAAAATAATATTTAATTTAAAATTTAAATAATCAAAAATTTATTTTCCAAGGACCCCCCCCATAATAAAAAAAAATAATATAAATAACCATTCATTATTTTTAGTGCCTCTTTCTGATTTTTTAAACCCCTTTCCTTGCTGCCAAAAGCCCCCTTCGACACCGGGGGGAAGGGGGAAAAAAAAAAACGAAGGGGAAAAGGCTCCCCGCTGGCGAAGGCAAAACCAAAAGCACTCGGGATTCCCAAAACGAGGCTGCTCCTTTTTTCTAAATAAACCCAAATTTTGGGAAACCCTCTTTTTTTGAACGACAGCCGTATGTTTTTTTTTTCCCTTCCCCGTCTGTCTTCATTTTTTTTTTTTTTCCATTCTTTTTAAATTTTTGGGGAAAATTTTTTTGAATTAGAAAGGCCCTTGTCCTTCATGCTGATCCCCTTTTGTGGCTCTCGGGTCGCCACCCCTTTTAAAAAACCCCCCGTTACCCGTTCCCCCCTCTTTGGGGTGGATGGATGGATGGATGGATACATAGATGAAAAGATAGAAAAAAGTCCAGCTTCTTCAGGCAGAGCCTTTAAAGGGGTGGTTGGGGGTTTGGTTTTGGGGTCCCCGTGGCATGGGAAAAAAGCGTGAATTCGGCAAAGGGTTTTTTGGGAGCCGCCCATTTTCACAAAACATTCGACTCAGTTTTGAGCTTCCCCGTGGGGGTTCCGAGAAAAGGGGGGGATTCCCCTGAAGTTGCTGGATATCAAAGGCCAACCCCTCACTGGTACTGGGAGTGGTGTGGAGACAGAACCTCTGTGTTTTTCCCAGTTGATTCTGTGGTTTCAAGGGGGGTGTTCTTCCTACTTTTTTTCAGTCTTGTATGGACTAAAGGGGTTGGCGGTCATTTGGGTTTTTAGCGGCTGTGGGGCATCTGTTGGAAAAAAGATTTGAATAATTTACTTTGCTGATGATGCTGTGATTGTGGGGTGAGTCAATGGAGGCTCTGATGGGGGGCTCAAAGAGACTGGTGGGAGTCTGGGGGGTCTGGGCTTTTGAGTGTCCCGGATGAAAACCAACAGCCAGGCCAATGGGGTCTTGGGCCCGATATCAACAGTGTGTCTTTTTTTGGGGGGTGTGTTGACCTTGTTGGGGCTTCTTACCTTGGAGGCATTCCTTTTTCCCCGGTGACCTTCCCAAAGTCAAGTAGACAGATGGGGGGGCTTGGTGGTTCATAGGGGCACTGGAAAGGGGTTGGGCTCCCAATATCTCTCCAAAAAAAACGAAGGGCCAAGTCTTTAAATCCTGGGGGCTTCCTTTCTTTATATGTTTGTGAGAATGGATGCTCCCCAGTGACCTGAGATGAAGGGGCTGGACTCCTTTGGTCTTCCCCCTTTAAAAATCCTTGGTACCCTGGTTTTACTTTGTTTCCTCCTTGGAATCCGTTGGGGAAAAGGAAGGAAAAAACCCCTAGGAAGAATAAGGTTGTCAAATGTTGGGAAAGTATTGGGGTTAAGAATACAGAAGGGGTGGGTGGAAAGGGAAAAGGGGGAAAAAAATAAAAAAAAAAAACAGGATTTTTGGAAATTCGAACTTATCAATAGAAGGGGAAGATATTGCTGATGAAGGCAGTTACAATCCCAAAAACCCTTTTAGCAAATGTGTTTTTCCCAAAAAAAAATGGGAAGAAGAATTATAAAAAATGTTTTTTTGTTTTTTAAGGGGTTTATAATGTGAAAAAAGGAAAGAAGGAAGGTTTAAAGAAAATGGGGAAAGAGGTTCCGGAAAAAAAGGGGTTGACTTTAAAAACACAGCAACTGTTGTTAATATGACATTAAGTAAAAATTGGGGAAATTAAACGGATTGATCAGAATTTCTAGGAAAAAATTAAAAACCCAATTAAAAAGGGGAAAACAATTCCATCTGCGGGGGAAAATTTGGGGGGGGCCAAAAAACCGTTTTTAAAAAATAAGGGAAAAGGGTTAAAATTGGGGTCCCTTTTGGAGAAAGGGGGGAAGGGAAAAAGCTGGAAGGAGATGGAAAGAAAGGAAAATACAAATCCTCTGGAGGACTAGGGAGACCCTTAAACATATGAGGGGGAAAATTTTGCTAATTGGGTTTAATTTTTTCCCAGGCTCTTTTCTGGCAACAGTTTTTCTGGACAAAAAAATATTCTAAAGAAAATCCCCAAAAAAATGTTTTTATTTTTGGGGGGTCTACAGATGGGAAAGGGCGCAAGACAGAAAGTAAAAAAAACAAAAAAAAAAAAGGGAAAGGGGGAAAAAAGGGTTTTTTGGACTTAAAGGGTCTTGTTTAAAATTGAAATACGGCCGTTTACATATCCTTGAAAAAAAGGAGGAGGCCCCGTTTAGCCCGGTACATGATGGGTGGTTCTAAGAAGGTTTGGGGTTTTTAAAACCCAGAACAAGAAACCATATGGTTTTGATTACCCAAACTATACAGGGGGTTGATGGACTGTATCAAAAATTGTGGGCTTCAACGGGGTGAAAAAAGGGCTTTTTGGAGGTGGAAAAAATTAGTGGAAAAAATAAGGGGGAAAATGGGAAACCAGTAAGCTTTGCCGAAATCTAGAGAGGGAAACTAAACTGATATGGGGAAATTTGGGGGTTTCCAAATAATCAAGTAGCAAAAATATAGCCCAAGCTTTCGCCCCCGAAAAACTAAAAACCCAAACCCGGCTTTAAAATAAAAGAAAAAATTTTCAAGGGCCCCAAATGTCCCCGGGGGCGGATGTAAAAAAAAAAAATAAGTCAGTTGGACATGCAATGTGGGGCTGCCCCAGTGGCAAGGATTTTGGAAAGGGAAATAAAAGGGAGAGAAAATAATGACATCAAGCTGGATAGAGACTTGGTGGGTGTTTGGGAGGGTCAGGGAAAAAAGAAAGGGGGGGAAGAAAGATTTTGGGGCCCAATAAGCGTGATAAAGAAGTATTTGTGGAAGGGAAGGTGTGCATACACAAAAAAAACGGGAAATTTTTCCCCCCGAAAATAATTTGGGAAAGATCAGAAAAACCCCCGTTTTATGAAAAAAACATCTCCAACTTTGGAAGCCCTCTTTTCTAAACGACAGCCCCATGTTTTTTTTTTTTTTCCCCTTCCCCCTGTCTTTTTCATTTTTTTTTTTTTTTTTTTTTCCTTCTTTTAAAATTTTAATTCCTTGGCCTTTATGCTGATCCCCCTTTTATCCCCCTCTAAGCTCTCGCCCACCCCTTTAAAAACCCCCTGTTCCCCCCTTCCTTTTCCCCATTTGGGTGGATGGATGGATGGATAGAAGGAAAAGAAAAGGGGGTCGTCCAGCTCTTCAGGCGGGGGCCTGCAGCTTTTTCAAAGGGGGGGATCGTCCAGAAAAGGGCCAGCAACCCCCTTCCTTTCCCCCTGCAATCCCCGGGGGCATCAAAGGGAGGGGGAAACACCGGCTCAAGTCTCAAAAATGTACCCAGACTTTCCCCCGATCCTTTTTGGCCCAAAAAGCCCCAAATTCAAATCAGGGGGGAAGGAGGAAAAAAAAAACAGGGGAAGGGGGACTCCCTGCTGGCAGAAGGCAAAACACGGCATTAAAAACCCAGGCGGTTTCCCCCTCCAAGTACTCCCAGCCCGACTCTGCTTAAAAATTTCCCGGGGGGCCCCCCAAGAGATGGGATGGTTAAAATGGTTTGGGCCCTAAAAAAGGGCTTCGTTTTCTCTCCCCAAAAAAGGGAACCTGGAAACCCTCTTTTCCCAAACGACAGCCCTATGTTTTTTTTTTTTTCCTTCCCTTTTCTGTCTTCCCTTTTTTTTTTTTTTTTTTTTTTCCATTCTTTTTAAATTTTCGTTATTCTTTTGAATTAGAATGTCGTTGACTTTCATACTGATTTTGGTTTTTTCGCTCTGCCCCCCATTTAAGACTCCCCTGTTACCCGTTCCACCTCCCGGGGGATGGGATGGATGGATGGATGGATGGATAGATAGATAGACAGACAAAAAAGATCTCGTCCAGCTCATCAGGCAGGGGCCTGCAGCTTTACAAGGGGCATCCCGGAAAAACCAGCAACCTCGTATCCCTTGCTAACGTGCAATCCCACAGGGGGGTTTTCAAAAGGCAAACACCGGCTCATTTTGGGGGGTGCCCAAGCGCTGCCCAATACTTTCGGGGCCTCGGCGGGGTCTTCCCAAGGGGCTCTGCTGCCAAAAGTCCCGGGGCCCCCGGGGGCTTCTTTCCTCGTTCTCCGGGCGCAGGGGGCCTTCCTCTTTTAAGCTTTCCTCCTGCCTCCTGTCTGGCCCGTCCCCCGGCCCCGGTCCGCCCCCCCCTGCCCCCCTGCCTGCCCCGCCTGTCCCCTTCTTTGCTGTTTTGGGGGGCTGTTTATCATTCAGCGTCCCGCCCAATTACCCCTCCCGTTTTTTCTTCCAGCCAATAAAAACTCCAGCGATGGGGGGAATTTTTCATAAAAGGGGAGGTGCCCGGGGGTTTCTAGTGAAAACCCGTCTAATCAAGGTGGGGGAGGGGGTCAACCTTTAAAATCGGGTCACGGTGCCCCGGGCGCCCGGGCGGGAGCTAAAAACCCGCTGCACGCGCTCCCGGGGCCAAAAAACCGGGGATCGAAGGCCCGAAAGGGGGGAAGGGCCGAGGACTGTGCTGGGGGAAAACCCCCCGCCCCCCCGGCGGTGAAGCCGGGGAAATGGGGGGATGGCGCCCGGGGTGTACAACTCATACTTACCTGGCAGGGGGGATCCAGTCATAAAATTTGGGTTTTCCCAGGGCAAAGGCCCCTCCATTCACTCCCGGGGGTGCTGACCCCCGCGATTTTCCCCCAAAAGCGGGAAACTAGGGATAATTTGTGGTAGGGGGACTGGGTTGGCTCTCCCCCGGTCCTGGTTCAAAAAAAAGACTGGCATGCGTTTCAACTTATGGAAATGGGGCTTGGGCGATTGTGAAGGGGGGGAGCCTGTGAGAAACAACTCTGGGAGCTTTAAAATAAATAAAAAATTCCAAAAAACAATCAATCCCAAACTTTTGTCTTTTCCATTTTTTTTATTTTTTTTTTTAAAAGGGCCCCCGCCCAGAAAAATGATAATAAAAATAATAAATTTAAAAATTTAAATAATCAGGGTTTTTTATCTTGGGGCCCCCCCCCTAATAAAATAATAATATTCCCCCTTCATTATTTTTTTGCCTCTTTACCGATTTTAAACCCTTTCCTTGCTGCCAAGAGCCCCGCTTCTGACACTTTGGGAAAGGGGGAAAAAAAAAAGGCAAAGGGGAAGGGCGACTCCTGCTGGGAAAAACAAAAGCTTACAACCTTTTTTTCCCCTGCGAGGGGTTTCTCCTTTTTTTTCCCCAAAATACAACTTTGGAAACCCTCTTTTCTAGCGACAACCGTATGTTTTTTTTTTTTTTTTTCCACCCCCCCTTCTTTTTCATTTTTTTTTTTTTTTTTTCCATTTTTTTTTGAAATTTTGGAAAATTTTTTTGAATTGAATGTACGTTGTCCTTCATGCCATCCCCCTTTTTCGGCTCTCTCGCTCTAAACCCCTTTAAAAACCCCCCCGTTACCCGTTCCACCTCATGGAAAGGATGGATGGATGGGGTGGATACATAGATAACAGAAAAGATCTGGAAACCCGCTCTTCGGGCCGGGGGGCCCGCAACACAAAGGGGGCATGGGTCCCGAAAGGACCAGCAACCTCTGTGCCTTTAACGTGCAATCCCCCAGTGGCATGGGCTAAACGTGAATAAAAAAAAGGGGTTTTTGGGACCTTTTTTCACAAAGCATTAAACCCTTGTTGACTTCCCCGTGGGGGGTTCCTGGGGACAGTGGATTCCCCCCGAAGTTGCCGGGTATCATGGCCAACCCTTTTCACTGGTACTGTGAGGGGGGAGACAGAACCTCTGTGTTTTTCCCCGTTGAACTGTGGTTGGTCAGGGGGGTGTTCTTGCTCCTACTTTTTTTCAGTGCTTTATGGACTTTGGGGGTTGTGCGAAGGCATGGGGGTTTTAGGGGTGTGGGGCATCTGTTGGAAAAGAAAAATTCATGAAATTTACTGCTGGTGTGCTGTGATTGCCCGGGAGGGCAATGGAGGGTCTAAACAGGGTCTCAAGGGGCTGAGTGAGGGTTTTGAGGTGTCTGGGCTTGTGAGTGTCCTGGATGAAAACCCAGCCAGGCCTTTTAAAGACCTCCGGCAAATACAGTGTGTCTGTTTTCGGAGAGTGTGTTGACCTTGTTGGTGGACACCCCGGCGGGGACATTCCTGTCCCTGGTGACTCTTCCTATGGGGGTCAGTAGACAGATGGGGGGGAAACTTGGTGGTTCATGAGGTCACTGGAAAAGGGGGTGGCGCTCCCAATATTTTGCAAAAGAACGAAGGGCCGTCTTTAGAGTCCCCGGTGCTTCCCCTTTTTTGCCCCCCCATGTTTTGAGACATGGATCTCCCCCGGGGACCTGAGATGGGAAAACTGGAAATCCTTTGGGACTTTCCTTGGGGAAACACTTGGGGTCCGCTGGGTTTTTCTTTTTTCCTCATTTGGGAAACCGTTGGGGAAAAGGAAGGAAAAACCACTTAGGAAGAATAAGGGGTTTTAAAAAATTTTAAAGTATTGGGGTTAAAAATACAAAAGGATGGAGTGGAAAGAAATGGGAAAAAGGAAAAAAAAAAAACAGGATTTTTTGGGGGTTAGAAATTATCAATAGAAGGGGAAAATATTTGACGTGAAGGCAGTTACAATCAAAACTATGTATTTAGCAAATTTTTTTTCCCAAAAAAAAAGTAAGAAGAATTATAAAAAAAGTGTTTTTTTGTTCTTATGGGGGTTTATAATGTGAAAAATTGGCAAAAAAAGGTAATGGTGGAGGAAAAAGGGGGGAATATAGAAAGGGAGTTGACTTTTAAAAACGCCTTTTTTTAATATGACATTAAAAAAATTGGGAAGTTAGCCCGGGTTATCAGATTCTCTAGGAAAAATTTAAAAAAAACAAAAAAGCCCAATTAAAAAAGGGAAATCCGGAAGGGGCCCTCTGCAGGGCAAGTGGCAGGAGGACTTTTTAAAAACGCTGAAAAATTAAAGGGGGTTTAAAAAATTAGGGATCCATTTTAAGGGGGGAAAAGGGGGAAAAAAGGGCGGAAGGGGATGGAAAGAAAGTTATACAACTCCAAGTCTCTGGGGGACAGGGGACTAACATATGAGGGGAAAATTTTCCTACCTTAAGTCAATAATTTTGCCCAGGCTCCTGGCAACAGTTTTTTTGGGGCAAAATATATTTTTAAAAAAAATGAAAAAAATGTTTTTTTTTGGGGGGTCTACAGATAGAAAAGGGGCCCAAAACAGAAAGTAAAAAAAAAAAAAAGGAAAAGGGGGAAAAAAAGGGTTTTTTGGACTTAAAGGGTCTTTTAAATTGAAATACCCTTTTACCCATATTTTTTCAAAAAGGGGGAAGGGAGGGGAAGGGTTTGAGGTACCCGTGGGTGGGGCATCTAAAAGGGTTTTGGGGTTTTTAAACCCCGAACAAAGGGAAAATATGAGTTTAGATTCCCCAAAATATGGGGGGTTGATGGACTGTATCCAAAAATTGTGGAGCTTCAGCAGGATGAAAAGGACTTGTGGAGGAGGTGGAAAGAATTAGTGGAAAAAGTAAGGGAAAGTGAGAAGCCAGTAAACATTACTGGGAAATCTAGAGAGGAATCTAAACTGATATGGGAAGATTTGGGGAAAGTTTCCAAATATCAAGTAGCAGATATAGCCTGGCTGGCCCCATGAAGCACTAGAAACCAACCTGGCTTTAAGTAAAGAAAGAATTTACAAGGGCCTAAATGTCCAGGGACGGATGTAAAAAAAAAAAATAAGTCAGTATGGACATGCAATGTGGGACTGCCCCACAGTGGCAAGGATATGGAAGGAAGTAAGGCAGAGACACATAGTAGACATCAAGCTGGATAGAGACTTGGTGGTGTTTGGGAGGTCAGGGAAAAGAGAGTCAGGAAGAAAGATTGGGACCAATAAACGTGATAAAAGTATTGTGGAAGGCAAGGTGTGCATACACAAATAAACAGAAAAATTTTTCCCAACAGAAAATAATTGGAATGATCAGAAAAACCTCGTTTTATGAGAAAAAAAATCTCAACTTTGGAAGCCCTCTTTTTCTAAACGACAGCCCTATGTTTTTTTTTTTTCTCTCCTTCCCTGTCTGTCTTTTTTTTTTTTTTCTTCTTTTAAATTTGAATGTCGTTGTCCTTCATGCTGATCCCCTTCTGTCGGCTCTCGCTCTCGCCCCCTTTAAGACCCCCTGTTCCCGTTCCCCCTCATGGATGGATGGATGGATGGATAGAAAGACAGATAGATCTCGTCCAGCTCTTCAGGCGGGAGCCTGCAACTTACAAGGGGCATCGTCCAGAAAGGACCAGCAGCCTCGTGTCCTTTCCAACCTGCAATCCCACAGTGGCATCAAGGGAGGGCAAGCACCGGCTCAAGTCTCGACGTGTACCCAGGGCTGCCCCAGATCACTCGGCTGCCAAAGCCCAGCTTCTACGGTGGAAGGAGGAAAAGAAAAGACGAGGCGAGGCGACTCCTGCTGGCAGAAAGGCAAAAGCTTTCGGCACTCGGTATTCCCAGGCGGTCTCCCATCAAGGTCAACGAGCCCGACTCTGCTTAGCTTCCCAGATCGGACGAGATCGGTGTTCAAGTGGTATGGCCGTAAACAGGGCTGCTCGTTTTCTCTCCCAAATAGGCAACCTAGC
>NW_024379118.1:0-9401 GCF_016835505.1 Polypterus senegalus
ATGGTCGAAAGGCCTTCTTGCCTCAGTCTAGCACTCAGAATTCAAGATCTCACAGTCTCATTAATCTGAATAAAAGTGTAGTCTTTCGAATTCTCAGGCATATATTTGATTGACACCTAACTTTATTCATTTGCAGAACAGTTTAAATACCTAGGGGTAAAAATCACATAAACATAAAGCTCTTTATCAACAAAATTTACCGTCTGCATAGTAAATTAAACAAGACTTGCATAGATGGTCAACTCTTTCATCTCACTCTACTGGAAGAATTAACACTGTTAAGATGAATATTCCTAAGCTCCTTTTTATTCAAACATCCCAATATACATAAATAAATCATTCTTTAAGCAATTAGATTCAACAATAACTAATTTATTTGGAATTCAAAACATCGCATAAAAAGGGCGACCCTCAAGACAAAAGGAAGAAAAAGCGGCATGGCTCTAACTTCAGTTTATTACTGGGCGGCAAATATACAGGGATAAGAACCTGGACACAAATGAAGAACATACACAAGCTTGGACCCATAATAGATAAATCCTGCAGTACTTCTTTGTATTCCTTGCTCCACTCCAATAAACACCGTTATGGCAATATACTAATACTAATTGTGCTCCCTCACTTAAAATCTGGAACCAATGTAAAAGCATTTTAAGACAGAAACTTCTATCTGGGCACCTCTGCAAGAGAACCACCTCTTTCAGCCTTCACAAACATATGCAGTTTTAATATCTGGAAAAAATTGGAATTAACTTGCTTAGAGATCTTTATATAGACAACATCTTTTGCATCCTATGAACAATTACTTTTCCAAATTTAACATTCCAGCTCACATTTCTTTCCTATCTTCAAATCAGGAACTTTGTTAACAGAACCTTCCAGTTTTTTCCTCATCTTGCACCCTCATCCATGCTGGAAAAAATATTCTCAATCTCAAGGTTGGACTCCATCTCTACAATATATAAAATCATTTTACAATCCATTCCTTTCAAAAGACCCAGAGAGGACACTGGGAAAAGATCTCTCAATTAATATATCAGAAAGGGTGGAAAGTAGCAATGCAGAGAATTCACTCAGGGGTCCCATATCCAAAGCATACAATTATACAACTCAAAATTATATATAGCAATCTGTCTCAACTAAAAACTCTCAAAATGTTTCCAGGGCATGAATCCCAAACCTCCGACGTTGCAGACCAAGCCCCCGCCTCACTGGGTCACATGTTCTGGTCTGCACAAATTAACATTATTCTGGACAAAAATTTTAATTACCTTTCAGACAGCCTTGGAAATCACAATCCTCTAACCCATTAACAGCTGTGTTTGGGGTTCTTCAGAAAGGGGCTTAAATGGGGGAAGGACAAACAAAATTTTGATTGCATTCACTACACTCTTCGCAGACTCATTCTGATAAACTGGAAACCCCAAAATCTCCTCTTTAAGTCAGGGGGAAACCATGTTTATATTATTTGAAACTGGAAAAATCAAATACTCAGAGGATCCATACAGACTTTCAACATGGCAGGATCTAATCAGTAATTTTAAAATAAGTTTATAAGCACAGAGAATGTATAATTTAGGTATTTTTACAAGTTTGGCTTGCTCTCTCTCTCAGGGTGGGGGTTGATCTATTCTTAACTCAATTCTTCTTTTTAAAACTTGTTGTTTTGTATGGATTGTAATAAAATTAATAAAAAAAAAATGATAGAGCTACCATTTTACAGGATGTTCCCAAAAAGGTGAATTAGCGTATACTCAAAATCCCATTATTCCTGCTAATTGCTTGCTTGAATTATTATTCAAAGTAATAGTGCCTGTAGTGACCATAAAAGAAAAGTCAAGATCATTCCTAGAAAAAAAAAATTAAAATTTTTGGCACTAATGTTTTATTAATTTTTTTCCTTTTTAAGAGTGGGGGTTTCCTAAATTAATAATTTCCCTTTTGGAAAAAAATAAAAACAAATATTTTTGGGTTAAAACCCGGGGTTATAAGATTTTCTGATATATCTGTTTAAACAAAATTGCATTTTTTAAAACCCTTTTCCCGGGAAATTTTACTTTTTGTTTTTTGGCAAAACTGTTTTCCGGAAAAGACCAAAGATAAAAACCCTTCCAAAAAAGGGAAAGATGTGATTTGCTTTTAAGGATGCTTAAAAACTTTATATAGCCTTTTCCCAACAAGAAATTAAAAAATGACAACTTCTCAGGACAGTAAGAGGGCCCTGCATCGGGCCTGGAATATCTGAATTAAGCCTTCTTTTTTCTTTCTTTGGGAAATAGGACATTGAATGTCAATTGAAAAAAAAAACTTTTTTTTATTACAAAGTAATTTATCCCAAACCAATGTCATTTTACAAAGAAAAAAAATCTATAGAGAAACCATAATGTAAAACAAAATATTAAATGATAAAAAAAAACCATCAAAATGTAAAAAAAAATTTAGGGATAAACAAAAAGAAAAAAAAAAAAAAACCAGAACTTAAAATTTTCTGGGCCCTTTTTAAAAATATTGTTTTGGTTGAAAATTTTTAAAGGTTAGATTTAAAACGGGAAAACCCTACAACTTAAAAGGTTTGGGAAGAGTGTTATAATTTGGGAAAGCCCTTTAAAAAGCCTGGATCCCCCACAGAAAAATTTCAGGGGGGAACAAGGGGGGGGCTGGTCCCAAAAAGGCTCGGGAAAACCCCCATTTAATAAAAAGGCAAAAATTTAAATAATTCATCAAGCTGGGGAAAAAATTTTTTTCCAAAAATTTTAAAAGTGAAAAAAACCGATTTTTAAGGATTAATTTTATCAAAAAAGAAAACCAAAATTAAAATAATAAAATTAAATTATAAAGGGTTGACTTTTTCTTAATTTAACAATTTTAATTAAACATTTTGGACTATAGGACAGACTGGCAGTGCCCTTTTGCCAGGCTGGAGCACGGCCCCGGGCAGCAAGCTGCCCAGACATCTTTTTTCCAAAACTTTTTTTTCATTGTGTCTCTTTTTAAAATCAGGGCCTGGGGAAAAACCCCAAGGTTTAAACCCAAAAGGTTAAACTCAAGGACGGGAAAACCTTGAAAAACAAAATTTTATCAGTGGTAAAAACCAAAAGGCCCAAAAGGGCTCAGGGCTTCCAAAAAACATGATATCCATTCCTGTCTTTTTAAAAACCCTAGCTCACACTAACTCCCCTGCTCTCCCCCTCCCCAGCTCACGGGCTCCCCCAAAAGCAAATTTCCTATACAGCAGGACCCCGGGTCCTTATTTTGTGCCAAATGGGGGGGTGGTAGAACCCTTTCTACTCCAAAGGGGAGGGGAAAAGGGGAAAAAATGAAAGGCAGGGGGGTTTGGGGAAGGGGGTTTGGGGGTTCAAAGCCCGGGCCTTGAAAAATCCCAATTACCCAAGCAAAAGGAAGACCAAGTATATAAAAGGCCATGCATTCAAAATTGCTAACAATGGGTTTGACTGTCCCCCAAAAAAATCCAAGGTGAAATTTTGTTTTTATTTGAGGCCCATTGGGGGGGATTTTGGAAGAAAATGAGGTACAACCTGCCCCTAAAAATTAAAATATTGTCCAAGTAGGCGGCCAACAAGGTGGGCACTCTACCCCGGGGGCCTCTTGTAAAACAGTCGTCCGCAAATTTTGGGAAAAACTTTTCCTTTTCCAAAGGGAGTAAAAAACCTACATTGGCAAACCCACCGCCAAGGTATCCCCCCTGCAGTTCCCCGCTGGGTTTTTTGGTTTAAAAACCCCCAGTTAAAAAAGTACTTTCTTTGGTTTTTACTCCTTTTTTCCCCTGGCTGCTTTATAAATACCAAACAAAACCCCCTTTGTTCTTTAAATTGAATCCATCTTTTTAAATTTAAATTTTTAACAATAAAATTTTCCTGGAATAATATTTCCCAAATCCCTTGCTTTAGAAATTTGTTATCTCACTGCACCTTCTTCTTTTTTCTTCCTTCTTCCCCAGCTGCTCCCTGTTAGGGGTTCCCAAAGGGGAATCATTTTTTTCCCTTTTTCTACTCCCGGAATTTTATATCACTGTATCTGGTGTGAATCAAACAGCAGCTGATCAAAAGAATTATGGTTTTGGGGTAAAAACCCCCTTGTCTCAGGGCCCTTTCAAACCCTTTTTCCTTTTTCGGGACCTCGGGCAAAACGGGTTTCATTCAACCTCAATAAATTGCCCCCTTGTAGTTTTTTATTATAAATATCCCAAAAATTTTATTTGAAAAGGATCTCTTTGTATACAAAAATGTTAAATTTTTGGGAGAGTTTATAAGGGTTTAAAATATATAAAATAACCATACAAACATATGGTTTTAGGTTTTTCCCTTTGGGGGGTCGGAACCAACCCCCTTTGATCGAGGGGGGTTTACTGTTTTGGGACTTGTTTTGAAGGGCATTACCATCGCGTTTGGAAAATACAACCAGTTTCATCGATAACTTACAAGTTTTTGGGAATTTAAAAACATTCATAAACATCAAATTTCTGCTACTAAAATCATCCCCTTAATCCAAGGTTTTTTAAGGGGCTTTTCGGTTGAAAAAGGTTAAAATATTTGGCCTTTTTGGGAAACCGAAAAAAACCCCCTAACAATTCAGCGGCAGCCATCAACTCACATCAAAAACCCAAAGGTGAAAGAAAAACTTTTCACTTTTCCCAGTGCTCCTGTGTAGTATAATTATCCCTGTCCCCGTCTCAGTCCCCACATTAAACCCTTCCCCAGTTTTTCCAATACACAAGACACAATTTTTTCCTCCGGATTAAAGGGGAACCCTGTATGGCAGTACGAAATTTAGGAGTCCTTTGGGGTAAAAAAGGGAAATGGGTTCGGGGATGTAATTGAAGTGTGGCGAAAAAAGGGGAAGGAATTTTAGAGACTGGAAGAAAAATGGCGGGCGGGCCAAAAGGGGAAAGGCGTTGGATGGGGCCCCCAGCGGCTCACTAGGTGACCGAGCCCCCGGGGCTATGGGCGATATATATCGTAAATGGATTCATTTAAAGCGTTGGGGAACCCGTTTTTAAAATTTCTTAAAAGATGGGCCATAAGTAACCCAAAAACCCTTAAAAAATTCAAAAAATGGTGGGCGGTGGCCTCATACCACGAAATAAGTACCAAATTTCAGCCTTTTTCCTCGGGGAAATTGGAGAATTGGGAGCGTTGGGGTTCAATGTCTTTCCCTTTGAAATAAAACAATTCCCTCGGTTTTGATTTAAACGCAGGGGTCCCCTAACCCAAATTTTTTAAAAGGGGCCAGAATAAAAATTCAACGCGGGGGGGTTTTTGGCCGTTATGACCCTTTCGTAGAATTTTGAAGTGAAACCGCCTTTTTTTTAAAAGCTGTAAAGGGAAAGGAAACCAAATTCCCCCTTCTACCCGGGGTTGGATTTGGTGATGAGTCAGTGGTGGTGGTGGTGGGTGGGTGGTGGTGGTGGTGGTGGTGGTGGTGGTAGGGGGTGGGGTGAGTGGTGAAACTTTTTCCCCCCATTGAATATAGATTACCTCACTGTAAGCTTCCTCAGTTATAATATTGCCAAACCCCGGGGCCCCTTTAAAAGCGTATTTACATATGGGGACAATATCATTTTTAAAATTGGGAAAGCGGGAAAATATATTTTTTTATATTAAAACAGGTAAAACTTTAACTTCATTTTAATCTATATTCCCCTTCACTGGGGCTGGGGAAAAGGGTAGAATAATTAAACATGTCTATGGGGAAAAGTTCAATGTTCCTTTAAAAATTTTGAAGAATTGGCACTCTAAACACAGATGAAAACCCCAAAATCATACAAGGAGGGTGATTTGTGGGAAAACGGTTCTTGGAGAAAAAAAAAAGGACTGGGGATGGCCCCCGGCAAAATATCATACTAAAAGGAAAAACCCCCCTTTTCTCACTCCTCCCTTTTCCCCTCACCCCCCAACCCCATCACTAATTCTCAACTTGATTTAAAAAAGGGAAAAAAGGTAACGGGTTCCTTTCCCTTTCAACTCCCCCAAAAGTTGGGCAAATTTTTTAATTACTAATAATCATAACTAAGGGGGAATTTTTTTCCATTTACTGTTTGGGGAAAGAGCTAGCAGCCCCTGGGGGAAAGGGTTTAGGGGTGACATCCCGCCTTCCCGGGTTTGCGGTACATTGAAAACCAAAGGAAAACCTCAAAAAGGGTCAAGAAAACGCTTATTAAATTTTAGAAGGCAGCGGGGAAAAAAAAAAGAAGCGGCGGGTGGATATACAACCAACTGAGGGTTTTTACTTGGGAAAAAAAAACCCGATTTTAAATACCTTTAAATTAATTTTATGACAGGCTGCCTGGCGGAATTTTGTGCCTTTCCCATTTAAGGCCGTCCGTCAGCGGCAATCAAAACCAAACTGCCCGGGGAAATATTCCCCGGGTGAAGGACTGTGTTAGGAGGAAGAAGAAGGGTGGTCAAATTTGGGGTTTGACACAAACTCAAACGAAACTCCGAGAAAATTTAAAGTGCCAGGACTAAAAAGGGAACATTAAATAAAAAACTATGGACCTTTTGCGGATGCCCAACACAGCTGGGAACCCGATCAAAATACAGGTAGCTCCTGAACTGGGAAATGCACAGATGCAACGGTTCCAAAACCCGAACAAAAAACAGTTACACAATTGAAAAAGGGAGCAAAAAAAGGGCGTCGTAAGCATATTCATAAATGCAGCTTCCCTTTGGGAAAAAAAGCCCATTTGGAAAAAATCAATGTCCGCTAAAAAGGGGAAAACATTTAAAAAAAAACTGCATTTCAGTGTGTCAGGTCCGAAAAAAGAAAAAGGGAGGGTGTTTATTGATGCGGAAGCGAAAGATGGTGAAACCTGTCATCCTTGGGGATTAAAACCCGGGGAAAATTTAAAAACAAAAACACATCCCCACAAATCCGAACGGTTGAAAAAAAAAAATAAAGTGAAACCTCCGTGACAGCAACATAGTAAAACCCCCCAAAACAAATACCCTTTTATTGACAGTCTTTATTATTTTTTAAAAAGTTCCCTTTTTTTTTCTAAATTTTTAAACCTTTTTTCTCCGGGTGCGATCGGGTATTAAAAATAAAAATATATATCCCTCTACATCTTTGAATAATGGAAAACTTTGTTGATCAATGATTGTTTTGGTAAAACCAAATCCGTTTTACTTTGATGAAGGGGAAAAATAAAGGGGAGGGGGGGTGATGACCAAAAGGCTGGGGTGATGCGGGGTCCCCTCTATCTAAATTAAGCGATCCCATTTGAAAAAAAAAATATCTTTTCAAATTCTATTTAGTCCATATGTGGCCCAAACTCAAAGGGGGCCAGGCCCATCCGGGCCCGTGGGAAATTTTATCCCCCCCCAAAAAAACATTTTTATATACTGTATTTATTTTTTGGCCCGGGGATATGGGGGCTGGTAACACAATAAACCAGAAACCCATAATGCAGCGGGTTGGGTGCCTTGCAAAAAACCCCTTTCCCCTTAATCAAATCTCCCTTTCAGTGCTGCAAGTTATTCGAAGCTATAATTTTGGGGCACTGGGTTTGCGGCGGTGACTTTGAAAAAAACAAAAAGTCCGTCTACATCCCGAAACCCTTGGCCCTGTTTGGTGCCTTTTTGCCTTTTTGAAAACTCTTCTCGGGAAAGACTAACAAAAAAGCACACGGGTTAAACCCTTTTAATGAGACCCGCAATCCATCCAGAATCTCCCCAACACAGAACCTCCCCCAAACGAAAACGAACTTTTGGCCAAAAAAAAGATGCCAGGCGTCCCGCTCTAAAATGAAAATAGGGAAAAGACAACTGAATGATTTGGTTTTTTATTGCGTAAAAAGGGGGGAGTCCAACCCGTTTTTAAAAAGCGGCGTTTGCACTTCTGGGAAAAAGCTGTGTGTTATATAGTATATATGTATATGTTTTATATGTTTATAATGTGTGTGTATGTTTTGTATGTTTTATATATATATATATATATGTATCTGTGTGTATATATTTTTGTGTGTATGTATTATGTTTTGTTATATATTAGATATATATATTTTATATGTGTATATGTATAGAATTAAAGTTTTTTGTGTGTGTGTGTAAAATTTTATATATATATATATATATATATATATATATATATATATATATTTTTATGACAACAACACTCATCCTCACAACAGTGAAAAACAATTACATGGACAATCAGGTTCCCTTATTTTCAAATGTTTCCTTTTCCATTGCTTCAACTTTTTTTTCGCCGGGTTTTAAAAAATTATATATATCGATCTACAGTAAAAACTTGATGCACACGCTGTGCAATTTGAATCTTGCCTCTAATCCGCATTGGGGGTTGTTCGGAGACACTGGTATTGCTTGCTACCATTATTTCCCCAAACTCCCTTTTTTTGGGGTAGAAAAAAAAATTTGGTTAGCAGAATCATGTTCTTATTTTTTTAAAATTTTCCCCTTTTTTACCAAGCACAGCTGAAGCCCATCATTTCTCCTCGCTTTAAAAAACGATTTAATCCCCTTTTAAATTCCCAGGCGGGGAAATTTTTTCAAGTACCTTACTCCCTTCACTGGACCCCGCCCCAAAAAGGTGGGGGCGTTTTACGCTGATCATTTGGCCGGGGATGATAAAAGCATGGTTTTTTTGCACATGAAAAGCAAACAAAAAATTAGATGCATTAAAAAGCGGACTTTGGCTCTTATGGGGTCTTTGGGCTTCGTGACCGTTAGTAATTTTAATTTTCATCAATTTCAAAATTTCAAGAACACACTGTTTTAGCCTAATGTACAAAAAAATTTTGGCTAAAAGGGTTTCTCAGGTTTAAAATTAATTGGTCAAATTACCATGTTTCTGACTTATTTTTTTAAAAATAAAAACCATGTTGAAATTTTTGGGTTTTTATTTTTAAAAACAATACTATTAAAAACTATTAAAAAACTTAACTCCACTTTATTTTTTTTCTCCCCAATTTTTAAACCCGGGGGTGATATTTTTTTTTTTGTTTTTAATTCAAATGCGTTTAAAAACTTTTTTTTTTTAGAAATTAAAACACCAGTTTACAAATTCATGTCATGTCTATTATTTGATTCTTTGACTAAAACCTTTTTTAAAATTAAAAAAAAAATTTTCGATTTGGGGCTTTTTTGTCAGATTACATCCCCATTAATCAAAATTAATTCTTACAACCTCTAATTAAGGATTAATTTTTTTTTAAAGAGTCCCCCCTAATATATATATTGGATATTTAACCCGCGTGTGCATGGGGGAAACATGGAAAAAGGGGCGAAAAATTTTTTTTCATCTGCCCGGGGCGAGGGAGCTGGCCTCTTTCTGAGTTCTCTGCAGGTCTTCTGGGCCCCGGAAAACCCCAGGCCAAGGAGGTCATTTCGCCCATATACTTCCAATTCCCAAAGGGGGAATAG
>NW_024379119.1:0-75076 GCF_016835505.1 Polypterus senegalus
AATTTAATCAAAACTGAACTCGTATGATGGAGATGGCGGTTCTCTCGTATTTTGCATTTTAGGGATCAAAGTATCTATAAAAAACATCACTTGCTGTTACTCTAATACACTATGAATTATGAATTTATTGCAACTGTAATATTAATAAAAAATAGTGAATCTAAGCATTGAAATATAATCGAAGATTTTTCTGGAGAGATCTTGACATCATTTCTATCTTTATTAAGAACTTTAATTGTCCTTATAGTGATAACAGCTAACAGACTCCTGCAGTGCGGTGGTCCTCGGCGCTTCAAAGCTGACAGCTGCATTCGTTTACTTTTGTTTTATATAAAGTTACAAATCAGTTAAACAGCAAATGTCTTCAAAATAAAAAGCACATCACTGAGCGCTGCTGCATTGGAATTCTGAGAGTTTACCTGCCACTGCCACAGAGAAATGCATGTTGGGTGTTTGATGATTTAAGAAAAGAAAGACGTCCAGTAAATCAGACAAAGACAGTCAGCACAACGTCAGACTGACAGAGAGCAACGGGGGGAATACTGTCTGGAATTTAATGTTGAGTGACAGTAAAATATCAAAACCGTCTGAAAGAAAAGCCACAAAAACATTACGAGTAGTCATGCAGGCTTTTATGATCTGCTGGCTGCCTTTTAATGTGTACAATCTTAATAATGATGGTAGTAACTTGATCAAACATATCATCAGGAATGTCTTTGTGTTGGTCAGTGAAGTGAACTTTGGTGTTAATCCAATTCTTTATGATTTTCTTTACCTGAAAATAACCCCCCCAAAAACTATTAAAATTTTTTTGAAAAAATTAAATTTTTAAACTGGGGGGAAAATTTATTTGACCCCCTTTAACCAGTCCGCCCGTTGTAATAACCCCTTTTGCTTTTCCCTTTTGAGCTTTACTCAGGGCGGGGTTTCTTTCCCCCAACTCCGATTGTCCCCCACCGGTTTTTTTGTTTCAAACAGTATTTTTAATTGTGTTGAATTCCCCAAATCCGATTTAAAATTATACAACCAGTTTATCATAACCATCCATTTTTGAAAAGAAAATTCATAAACATAAAGTGCCCATAAAAAACCCCACCGTGAGTCTAAATGTTTAAAGGCATTGGTTGCCCAAAGGTTGTTTCCTTTTTGGCCTGCCGGGCAAAAATCAACTGAAAACCATAGAAAAGGGTTGCATTTGACTTTCAGGTTCAAATTAATTATCTTTTACCGTAAACCCAACCTTAAGGGCCCAATAAAAAAAGATTAAAGGGGGATGATATTTAATTTGAACAAAGAGAAGGGAAAAGGTGCCCCCCGGGGAAAACCCACTGAAATAAGGTTTATCAGGGTGATTTAACATTTAATAAGGGGAAATGGAAATAAAAAAACAAAAAGTAAGAAAAACCAAATTTTTAAAATTCGAAAAAAATGAACAAAAAAACAGGGGAAAATAAAACAAATACAAAACCCTTCCCGGGCGGTTTAAAGCCCACGCCGCCAAGGGGGGCGCGGGATGGGCCCCACAATCCACCCTGCCTAGGCTTTGTAAGGTGATTTTTGGGGGAACCCGCACCAGATTTGCAACCCAAGGAAAAAAGCTCCCGAAAAGGGGAAAAGGCACAACACGAAAAGTAAGCTGAAGATTGGCCCCCCTTTCACCCCAAAGGTTGGAGAATTGGGAATTAGAAAGTTCATTGGCCGAAGGGACCACCAAGGGGGACGTTGCAGGAACCCCCACCGCCCGAAAAAAAAAAGAAAGTTCTTTTGGTTTTGGGATTGCACACAGAGAATTTAAATGCCGAACTTTTGTGGGAATTTAATGATCCCAAAATTTTAGCTTCACTTTGGGGGGAAATTGGACTTTTTAAAAAAAATTTGGGGCGTTTGTGCCCCATCCCCCAAAGTACGCACATGGGGTTTTTTAGGAGGGCCCCACCAAACTGAAGGGGGGGCCATAACACCAAAGGGAAAAATTGGGAGCAAAGGGGAAGTTTCCCCCCAAAAAGCATTTTTTGGAGAGGCCCCTCAAAAAGGGGAAAAGTTAAAATATTGACGCCCATCATCCCCCAATAGGCAGAATTTTGAAACCTCTTTTTGAGGAAAAAAGGGCAAAAGCCTTTCCTACCCAAGGGGAAGTTGAGAATTAGGATGAGTCAATCAGTCACGTCAGTGAGTCAGTGAGGGCTTTTCCTTTATTATATGATTCAATATTTATATTTCAAAAAATACCCCGTGTAGTTGAAGGGTTTGTTATAATTGTTTTTATTCATTAAAAAAAATGTTTATGAATATTATTTATTTCCCCAGTTATTTTTTTTTGTTTTTCTTATGTGAAGGTAAAAGCATGAATTATTTTTTATCTAAATTGTTGAAGTGCGAATTTTTCCTAATCCGGAAAAAAAATTTTTAACATCAAAATTTACATTCCACCCACGCTAAAATTTCCAACAAACCCAGCTGAGCTCAGATGATGGCCGACCTTTTTTAATTTTGCCCCGGGGGATTTGTTTAAGAGTCAAATACTAAAACTGTTCTTTTTTTTTAGTTTTGTTCTGTTAAACTTTTTTTTTTAAATTTAGAAGTTTTATTCAAAATTTTTAATAAAAACCCCCTTAAGATGATAGACGAGGTGACGATGTCCCTTCCCCACCGGTTCACAAAAATACACTGAGGTGACAAAACGAAACAAAAAAAGGTTTGAGCCTTTTAAAAAATTTTGTGTTTTAAAACGGGCTTTGTTATTTTTGAGTCTAAAGTGAAGCTGTTTTTAGGATCCTGGGTGGGTTTTGGAGGTGTGTATGTTCTATTTCCCCCAGCCGGGACCTTTACTCCAAAATCCCCCTCTCCTACCGAAAAATGTCAAAACAAAAGCCCCCCCCGGGAGATCTCGGGGTTTGCCCGCTCGGAGATTTCGAGTAATTTTCCCACCTTCTAAAAGAGGGTTCCAAAAAACCCAAAAAAAGTGGATTTTTGCTGAAAAACGGGGATCAACCGCTAAACCCCTCTTGGAGAATTTTCCACCTCGGGTTTTTCAGGCCTGCCATAAAAGGGTCGACCCAAATTTCAGGGGGAAGATGTCTAAATTTCTCATATGCAACTTGGGGAGGGTTTGTTTCCCAAACCCTTTTAATCTCAAAAGCCCCCATATTTTAAAAAAGGAAGATTAGGTACCCCCCCAAAAAACTCCCAAAGAAAATTTTACTTTTCTATAAACGGTCTCCATTTATAAAAGAAATTTTGGTTTTTAAACTGTTTAAATAAAGAGACAGAAAAGGTAAACAAAAATTCGGGAGAAACAAAGAAACCCAAGTGTCTGTTCCAATAAAAACACGGGGAGAAAGGGGGATTAGAATGGCAAAAAACTTTCTTTGCCCATGTGCCCTTTTTCCCGGGGGAAAAGGGAGGCGTTGAATTGCCCAGTCCCAAAATTGGAAAGGGGACCCCTGAAACTACTGAGGGAGTGGCCGGGGTTAAAACACGCCCCTGCCCCCCACATTACAGAAATTAAACAAAAACCATTTAAAATTGTTTACCCCTTTTAAAAAAAATGTGAAAAAAGAAAATTTGATCTTTTTTGTTTTTTTTTCCTGTTTTTTTGCAACAACACTACAAAGAAAAACCACCTTTTAAATTTACCGGGCCCTAAAAAATTCGGGGGGAAATTTCAAAATTTCCTGGCAACTGATTATGAACTTTAACCCAAGTGGGGTTGGAAAAGAAAAAACACGGGAATAAAAAAATAAAGCCGGAAAAACGGGAAAACCTGAGACAAAATTTCACCCCTTTAAAAAGTAAATTTCCCCCAAAATGATTTCATTGTGTTTTTTAACGGTTTACCCGTCAAATCAGGGAAAAATGATTTTAATAAAATTTGGGGATTATTTCAGCCGATTGTTGAATTAAAGTTTGAAAAAGCATTTTTTCCCCCCTTGGGGTTTACAAACAAGGTTTCTTTCGCCTTTTTTTGCCTAAAAGACACTTGACCCAAACTTACAAAAAGTTTTATTTCAAAGATAAAAAGGGGTTTAAAATTTGAAACCCCTTGTATTGGTTGTTATTTTTATCAAGAAATTTTTGTGGGAGGGGCCCAGTTCCCAACAACCCTGCGCATTTTGAAAAAGAGAAAGCTTCAAGGGTGCCTTCAAAGGGAAAAAAATGTGTACTTATGCGTTTTTCTGGCTTTTCGGGGCTGAGGAAATACAGGGCGGGTGAGGAAGTTCAACAAAAAAAACCGAGAGGGGGAACTTGACATCGTAGAAAAAAAAGGTGATGTCCATGAAGAGTAACAGATCAAACCCCATCACCGTCGAGTTCAGAACTGCATCAAAAACCCTGGGATTTTTTCCCCGGAACCCCCGTGGGGGGGAAAACCCTATTTTGTCTTAATGGTGAAAGGGTTTTTTTCGCGTCTTCACCCCACAGTTCGGATAGGGAAAACTTCCCCCAAAACCCTTTCCCCCTTTTTTCAAAAAATTTTTTGACAATTTAAAAACAAAATAAGGCAAACATTTTAACCCCGGAAATTAAAAGATGTAATCCCGGCCTCCTCACCCTTTTTATCAGTTTTTTTTTTTGCAAAGGCATCAGAAAACCAGCCGAAACCAAACCCCCCACCTAGGGCCCAAGCTTTTATCTGGGGGGGGGGCTTTATGGAGGCTAAATATAATGCCTTTTTAAAACAAGTTTAAGTTTCCGGTCTTCAATGATCTATAAATTAGAACTGGAAAATACAAGGCAAGAAACATTGAACAAAATAACAAAAAACAGAAATTTTTTAAAGTTATAGTAGTAATAAAAAGTTTTGAAAATGCATTGATCAAAAAGAGCAAAAAACCCTGTAGTCCGATCCCAAATCAGCCCTTCAAAAAAAATTTTTAGGTCCAGTGTTTTCTTGGGGGAAGTGGAGTTGTATAGTTTAAAAAAATTTACATCTTTTTTGGGAATATGTGTTTTCATTTTCCCCAATCTCAACAACAAAATACATTTTTTGAAACTTTTTCGTTTTAGTAATAATTGGCAAAATGTAGACATGGATATAATGGCCTAATTCCAAATGTCAAGTAAAGATTTCCGAGGCAAGTATAAAAGAACAAACAAATTTTTAGGGAAGAAAAACCCCAAAAACAAAACTCACTTTGGGTGCCAGCACCCCGATGAACGCGGGAAAGGTAAGAACCCTGACCAGGAAAAAAATACAAAACTTAAAAAAACGGCATCCAAAAAGTTATGAAGGAAATTGATTGGGCAACGTTGAAATCTCAGGGAATTTGGTTGTTTTTAAATTTTTTGGTGTGTTCTATTATTATTTTACTTTTTTGGTAAAAATAAAATTTGTTTTGTCTGCCGCCGTAAATGTTAATTTGTAAATTAAGTTTTTTTTTTTTAATTTTTTGTTTTTTTATTGTTTTTTTTTATTAAGTGGGAAAAAGTGTTCAGCTGGCTCATCCCAAAGAGAAAGATCTTTCCAAGGATTTGTTCTATAAAAAATTATTGTGAAAAAGGCCCCCCCCTTTTGCACCCCTTAAATTTTGATCCAAGCCCTTCGCTCCAAGCCTTTTGGATGCTCAAGTCGGTATTTTTTTATCTGTTTTCCCGGGCCCTTTTGTCGATTTTCCCCAAAGCCTGGGGCCCAAAAAAAATTCCCTCACCCGGGATGTCCTTATTCTTTTTAAACAATGTCAGGGGGGATCTCTAAAACCCCACCCCCATCCAATGTGCATACTTATTTTCCTCCTGAACAACCATATAGAAATGCACAGAAAACAGATCAAAACGCCAAATCCCCCAAAAGGGAAAAACTTTGAGAGTTCAAATTCCCTTTTTAAATTCACCCCTAAGAGCATTTTCAATGAAAAGCTGACACAATCTTTTCACTGCCCTTCCATTTCCCTTTTATGCGTTTATGTCCCCCCCCGGGAACGGCGGAGTTTTCACAAAAGCAATGCACAGGGGTTTTAAAGCCGTTTTTCCAGGGGATGATTTTCCCGATGTGGGGGATATCTTTCTTTCTTCTTACTATATGAAAGCGGTGGGGATTGTCTTTCCCCCGGAGGAAAAAGCGAGGTATTCCGCTATCCAAAAATTTGAGCGATGGTTTACATGATGTGAAAGCGGCCCCTGCCCCCTTTTTTCACATTTTTGGAAAATGCGTCCCGGGAAAGAATTAATTTTTAACAAAGTAAAAGATAGTAAATATCGGGGGGTCGGCTAAAATATAGAAAAAAATTTTAAATTTTCATCCCCCAAAAAACAGAAACCCAAGTAAAAGTAAACCGCCAAAGCAATAAACCAAATTTAATGATTTTGTATTTTACAAATTACCATATTAATCCCAAAAGGGTCAATTTGGTCGGCCCCTTTTGATGCCTAGTCTTTAAAAATTTATTTCAAATGTCTTTTTTTAAACCTGTATGGAAAAAAAAAAATAAAAATTTTGCTCCAAATTTACAAATCGGGGTTTCCCCCTTTCAGAACCATGCCCCTTTTTTCCCCCCGAGATTTTCTCTGTGGGAAACCAAACCGTTTTTTTTTAAAAGTAAAAAGTGTTTTCGAGCACCCGCTCTTGGGATTCCCCTTCAACCAAACATCATTCCCAAAAGGGGAGGTGCGAATTTTTCCCCCACACACGACCCCTCAAAAGCGGCGGCACCTTGAAGCCGGGACCTTTTTTCCTTAAATCGGGCCCCAGTTTCCCCAAAATTTTTTGGAAATTAAATTTATGGGAAAGTTTGTTAAAAAATAAAAAATCCCCAGGGAGGAAAGATAATCAATCCAATTTAACCAACTTTTTTTTAACAATATTAACAAAAAATTTCAAACGCAATCCCCAAAGGAAAAAATTGAGCCCCTGTTTTTTGGGGCCAATCAACCTTTTACCCCCTAAACCCCCAAAGGGGATAAATTCTTCGCCCCCCCCCCCTTTTCCACCATTTTAACCCCTCAGGGAAAAAATTTTTAGTGGCTCCCAACCCCACCCCTGAAATTTTCGCGGGGGGAAAATTTAAACCCGTTTTAAAAAAATTCCCCAAGAGAAATCAACTAGTTTCCCCCCGTTTTTTTTTTGGGATTAAAAAGGGGTAGAATACCTTGTTCCCCCCGGGGCCGTTTTTGTGTCGTCGCGAGCCGGCCAATTTCAATTTTAAATTTTATCTCCGGGGCGGGGGATCAACGATTTTTTGACCAAAATTTTGTTTTAAGTTTTCGGCCCCCCAAGGGTTGGTCCCCCCGGGGAAAACCCCAAAAATAAGAATGTTTGATATTCCGGGACCATAATTTAAAAAATTGGACCATTTGTTTAACAGGGGCTCCGGGAAAAAGGCTCCCAAAAAAAGGCCCCCGCATGGGAGAAACCCCGGCCCCCGCCCTTCCGGGGCCACCGGGGGGTTTTCCTTTAAAAAACCAAAACCCCCAGGTGCAAACTTTTCCAAGCCGAAAAACCCCCTGGCTTTTAAAAAAGGGATTTCGCCTTCGTTCCTTTGTTTTTGTTTTTTAGAAGGTTTTTTTAAAAATTCGCCCCCTTAATTCTTAAAAGCCAAATTTTCATGGGTTTGTTAAACCCCATTTTAAATAAAAACAAAATTTTTAAGAAAAAAAGTTTTTGGAGCCCTTTTAAAGCTAGAAAAAGGGAAAAAAAAGAAAGTTTTTGGGGTTTTGGAGGGGCCTGCTTTTTGTGGCAAAAATTTTGGGATTCGAGAGTTTAAAACCCAAAAGCAAATCCCCAAACCCCAAAAGGAAATCCCCATTTGTTTAAAAATTTGTGATTTTTTTGGGTTTTTTAAAAAAACCCCCCCCGGGTTAAAAACCAGTTTTTGAATTTGCCATTACCTTCCAAAAAAACAAAAACACCAAAAAGAAACGAGACAAGGGGGTAAGAATAAAAATGTCTTTTGGGGAATTTTTTTTTAAAATGGCGAGGGGTTTTTTTCCGAAAAAAAAGGTTTTTCAAAAAAAAGGCCAAAAAAACAAAAGCTGAAAAATTTTAATTTTTTTAAAAAAATTTTTTTTGGTGTGGTTTGGGGGGGGTTTGTGGGAGGGAGGTTTTTTAAAAAAACAGGTGGTTTCCAATAACGGCGAGGATTTTAGATTTTCCTCCGTAAAAAGGGTTTTGGGGTGAAAAAAAAGGAAAAAGGGCCCGAAAAAAGGCAAAAAAAACAACCCGCTCAATCCGGGGGAAACCGGTTTTGGGGTCCAAAAAAAAAGCCTTTTTTACCCGGGGGGGGGGGGGGGGGGGGGAAAGGGGAAAAAGCAAGGGGTTTTGGAACAAAAAGTGGAAAAAAAACCCCCGTTTAAGGGAAAAGGGGGAGGAAGGTAAAGGCTGGAAAAAAAAAAAAAAGAGAAGGGGGGGAAAAAAAAAGCGAATGTGGGGTTTTTGGGGAGAAACCAAAACCAGCCCCTCTAAAACAAATATAATGAAGAATCTTTTGAGAAAACCCCAAGTGAGAAGAACCCAAACAAACTCCGAGAATTTGGAAGCAAACAGAGAGACGCCCCATGGAATTTTAAAAGCCCGAGAATTGGCAAACGAGGGCCCCGGAAAACATCTCAGGGCAGGAGGGCGGCCGCCGCAAAGTAAAAGGGTGAAAGGGCTTCCCCTCAAAAATTCCGCGGGAAATATTTAGAAACTGAAGTTTTGGGCTTTTATTACATTTTTCTTGTCTTTTGCTTTAACAGTCTTTAAATCTTTTCATCATTTTATTTTTCATTTTGTTAGGCAAGAAATTTCGGGGTCCCCACCCCAGAGTGGGATTTTTTTACAGGTTTTTTCGCCCCCCCTTTTTTTACCCGATTTACTTTTTTCGACTTTCAGTTTTTTTATTTTTACGGCACTTGCCAAATTCTTCCCTGTTGTTTTTGTTTTTTATCCATTACCGCTACTTGTCTGCCATCCTTTCCAGGCCTAATTTTCGGCCATCGCAAAGTGTGGGTTTTCCCTTTTCCCTTACCTGATTTTATTCAGTGAAATTTTAAAAGAAGTAAGGAGCTTTTGGATTTGGTTTTTGAAAAAGGGGCCTTTTATTTTACTTGTAACTTTTTTTTCCCTTTTTCACTGATGATTGGTTTTATACAGAATATTTTTGGGTTTCAAGGCCATTCAAACCCTCAACTGTATGGAAGAAAAACAACGAGGAGGGGACAGTAAAAACAAAACGCCCGAAAAAAAAGCCGAAAAAAAATTGGGGGTGTCGGGTTTATTATTCTGGCTGCCTCTTTACTTTATAATCTTTTTCGATAAACAACAACAAGCACGAAAAGTCTTTTGAGGTCAAAAGTAAAAATTTAGTTAACCCCCCTTTTCTTTTTTTCCCTGGGTTAGAAAGCAGAAAATAATCCTGTTTAAAAATTTTCCAGTTTTCCCGGGGTCAATTTACTGTAAATGTTAAAAAAAAAAAAGTTTTCAAACTTGATGTTTAAAATTATTTTTTTGGGAAATCATTTGTCAAAATTTAAATTAAAATTTTTTAAAATACAACTTTCTTTCTCTGGGGATTGTTGTGAAGGCTGTTTTTGTTATAATTTACTTTTATGTGGAGGGAAACTGTTTTGATTATTGCTTATTTCATACAGTTATTTTCAGAAATCTTTTGTTATCTGAATGCGTAAACATTTAAAATTTTAGACTTTTTTGCACCATTTTTTTTGTGGGTTTTTTATTTTAATTTTTTTTTTGTAATGATTATTTTTGTCCCTTTTTTTGGGTGAGAATTTTTACCCAAATGTATTAACTAACGGAATTTTACGTATCAAATATAAAAAAACTTTAACAACTGCAGTTAAACCACCCAAAGTTCAAATTTTCAAACCCACCCGTGAGTGAGCGGCCGAACTGGTTTTTTGGGGTCGGGGGGATTTGTTTAAGAGTCCCAAAAATTCCTTTTTGTTTTAGTTTTTTCATAAAAGTTTCATTTTTACTTAAATTAATGTTTTTCGCAAATCTGCACTTGTGTCACAGGGTGAAGGGGATCAAAAGGGAAAACAATAATGAAATCTCAGTCCAAAAATTTGTTTTTTAAAATATTTAGTAAAAATTCAGCAAACAACCCAATTTTAAAAAAAAAAAAGGAAAAAAAATAAAAAGCAAAATAAAAAGAAAAAGATCTCTAAAATTTGCTTTTTCTTTTAAAATTAGTTTTTTTTAACTTAAAGATTTTTAACTTCTTTTCTGAATTTTTTAAAGCACGAAACAAATTTTCTTTTTTTTTAATGTTTTTTCCACAAAAAAAACAACAAAAACAAAAAAAAACAGTTTCCCCACCTCTACACCAAACATGGCAAGGTTTTCACCACCGGAAAATTTTAGTCAGAAGCTAGAAATATTTGAATATAACAATTGAATTAATTTTGGTTATAGAACCCCCAAAAAATCAAAATTTAATAAAAAAATTTTTTATCTTTGAACAGCAAATGGTTTTTCCTTGGGGAGCAGATGAGAAAAGCGACGGGAAGGGCCCCCCTCACCCGCGGTCACTAAATGCACTGGGTGTGTGAGGGAAATGAAATGACGACAGGGCAAAGAGGGATGTCCCAAAAGTAGGGGGTTTTTCTTTTTGACGATTTTTTTTATTTAAAATGTAATTGTCTGCCAAACCACATTTACCTTTAAATACACATCACAAATTTTTTCAGGTTTTTTCTCTTTAGTTTTCTTTGGGGACATTTAAAAAAAACAAGTGTGTACTATTAAAATTTTATATTTTTTTTTTTGTAAAATGTTTGTGAGGATTTCCCGCCCCAAATTAAAAAAATTATTGATATTCGGTTTGGGGTAAACCCCCAGATTTTTTTCCCCAAAACTGAGTTCTTTTAAAAACCGGGTCACTAATCCCAAACAATGCTGTGACTGTCCACCAGGTCCCAAATTTTACGACCGACATGAGTGACGCCTTTTGGAAACCATTATATAAATAAAATGAAATCATTTTGCAAACCCTTTTACTTTGCTCTCTTCTACCGGGTTTTTCCACCCACGAGCTTTATTTTATTTATTCCCTTTTAAACCTTTCCCTTTTTTTAACCCAGGTGATGGTGGGTTCAAAACCGTTGTACGATGAAGTTGTTAAAATGTCTCCTTCCCAAATTTTAAAGCCCGATGCACAATGTAATGGGGTTTTTTTTTTTTATTGACAAACCGGAGAATTAAAAAAAAGATCAAATATAAATTTGTTTTTATTATGTTTAAATATGATTCACGAGGCAACAAGCAAACCGACATTAAATTCCACCCCGGAGGTTTCCCCCGTTTTTTGAAAATTCTAATAATTTTACAAACATCGAATCTTTTCAAAGAGAACAGTAATGGCATTTAAAATTCCGTTTTTCAGTTATCTGAAGGTACCCCCAGCCCCCGCCACCAGAACCCTACTTTGTGTTTTTAAAAATTTTTGCTTTTTTAAAAAAGATGTCAGTTTTCTACAAAACCTGTTTAAAAAATCTTCACGCCAAACACTAAAAAGGGGTTAAACCCTTTTTATTTTACAGTGGGGGAAAATGGGGCATCTGTTTTTGTGTTTCGGGGGGTTTTGGATGTCAGAAGATTTTAGAAAAAACCATCTCCCTTGCACCATTCTGGGGAAAATTACCAACTTGAAAGCATCAGGGGGAAAATAGTAGATTTTTCCCCCACCCAGAAACAAAAATGCTACAGTCCAATTTCCTAAAAAAGTCCAGAAGCACAAAAACCAGAGCAGTAATCCCGGGACCAAGAGCCCATTTTGAGTTCAGGGGTTTCCAAATTTTAAATAATCAAGTAAGACTGACCTTTTGTTAGCCTGGGTCAGGGAAACGTTTAAACCGACACTCTTTTCAAGGGGGGTTTTTTTTCGAGAGGGCTGTCTACCCGAAAAGGGGCCCAACGGATCAGTTACTACCCCTTTTCTATCTGTACCCAAAGTCCCCGCCCTTGCCATCTTTAAAAATTTTTTGGGAATCCCGGGGGGGTTTCATAAATTTTAAAATCATAAAAAAGGGTGCCCCATTCCAAAAAAACCCCAAATATGTCGCCCTTTCCTTCTTCTTTTTCCCCAACCAAATAAACCCCTTTCGGGTTTTTAATGGGGAGAATCCCAAACGCCACAGACTCTTTTGGGCCCTCCAAGCCAAAAACCTTCTTCTTGAGGGCCCCCCTGGCTTCTTGGGGTTCTTTTTGGGTTTTTCCCCCTTCCCGGGGAGTTTTTAACCCTTTAAAGGCCATCTGGAGCGCCTACTTTATTCTATGTTTCTTTGGGCCCGCGACTTCGCCTTTTTTGGTTAGGGCTTCCCGAGTTCGTTTTTTCCCGTCAGGAGCCATTTTCTTTTTTCTAGCCCCTTTTTCAACCGGGTTTGGCTTCCCAGCACCCCCCGAAGGGCCACCCGAAAAATCCCTAGGAACAAAAGGGTGCCGGTTTGAAAGTCCTTTGACTTTTGCCCCTTTTTTCCCCCGATTTCCAGGTCCCCATTGAACCCTTAAGGCATTTCTTTGGAGTCCACGCGCCTTTTGGGTTGTTGACTAAATTTTAAAAACCCTTTTTTCATCGCATTTTTTTCCCTTTGAAATTCCCCCAACTTCGGTTTTTTTGCCGGTTGAGCCCACTCCAAGCTTGGTGTCACTTTAAAATTTTGTCCTGTCAATGAGCCCTTTTCCCCATTTTATTTACAGGAGTTTGGGGCGCAAAGCCCCGTTAAAAAGGGCTTCACCAAAACGAAGATTTTAAACGCTCTCCATTCAAACGGGTGCCCCCCTTTCGCCGCGAGGTTCCCCGGATTGTGCCTTTTTTTAAAAAATGGGACAGTCCAGCTGCGTCCATTCTGTTTTAACCCCTTTTCACCTTTTCCATTTTCCTCCCGTTTTTTCAGGTTCCCCCTTTTAGACGATCTTTTGGGTTTGCTAGGGTGTAATACTTTTTTGAGGCCGGTCCCCTCTTTTGAATGATGAAAATCTGGGTTTCCTGTAAGGGGGTTTAAAAAATTTAAAAGTCTGGGAAAAAATTTTCCCAAATTGTTTCCCCCACTTTTTTGACCTACCGCTTTTTGTTTAAAATTGGTATTTTTTTTGCCTTCTCCCGGCTCCCCGAAATAACCTCCCCAAATAAAATTTTTTTTATCGGCGATAAATTTAAATTTTCCCCCTTTGATTTTTTTCTTTTTTGCACCAACGCTTGTTTTAAAGCATTTGTTTAAATTCTTTCTTCCCTCTTTCGCAAAATTTAAAACCCCCCCCAATGTTTCCCAAGCCTTCAATCCCAACCGGGCAATTTGATTTTTTAAGGAGCCGGGCATCCCGCTCTTTTCCCTTCTTAATATTGGAATTCGAACCCCTACCAATCCGTTTATTTTTTGGGGTTGTTTGGCCCCACTTTTCTTTAAAACCAAATTGACCCCCTTTTGTTGGGTTGGGCTTTTTCTTGATTTGCTGTGATTTTACGTTTAACCTTTCCCCAAGGTTTTCTTTTTGGGGGAGTTTGCCCCTATCCTTTTTTCGGGTCCCCCCTCCCCCTTCGCCCCCTTTTTCCCCTCCCGCAACCTTTTTATTCAAAAACCCCGGGGTTGGCCCGTTTGTTTCAAATTGGCCCTTGGTTATTTTTTCCCTTATTTTTTTCGGGGCCGGTGGTTTTGGGGCCCAAAACCTTTGGCCCAATCCGCTTTTCCGGTAAAGGCCCTTTGCGGTTATTTTGTCAGACGGGCCCTGGTTTGGGTTTCCCCCGGGTTTTTTTGGCAAGGCCCCCCCCCCCCCCCCCCCCCCCCCCCCCCCCCGGCCCCCCCCCCGGGCCCCCCAGGTTTGGCCCCCCCCAAAAAAGGGGCCCCGCGAAAGGGTCCCCTGAGGTCGGGTTTTTTAAAAAAATGGGAAAAGGGTATTTTTTAAAAAAAAAAAAAATTGACCAAAAGGGGGAAAAAAAAAAAAAAAAAAAAAAAAAAAAAAATTTTTTTTTTTTTTTTTTCGGCCCCTTTTTTTTTTTTTTTTTTTTTTAAAAAAAAAAAAAAAATTTTTTTTTTTAAAAAAAAAAAAAAAAAAAAAAACCCCCCAAAAAAAAAGTTTAAAATAGACATGATTGTCAATATACAGTAATTGTTTGTGAGTGTTATTGAATGTTGCTTATCAAGGATTTGATTATCATTATTTCTTTCAATCAGGCTCGTATTTGTAGGATGTGTTCGTTACATTCGTGTTTGTCAATCTAAAGATAGGTTTCATTCATCGATTAGTTCCTTACTGCATCAATAAACAGCTCATCTTCCTCTTTATCTGAGACGTGACAAACTGTATGCAGGTTTTTTTACGCTGTCTTCCTTTAGCAGGACATTCACTTTTTCCACCGTGTGCTTTGTTTCGCAGTAGCTGCACTTATGAATATGATTGTATGTATCAGACGCTCATATTTTTTGCTGCCTTCTCAATTGTGTAATTCGGTTTTGTTCAGCACTCTTTGGAACTGTTGCTTTTTGTCTGCGATTGCGCAGTTCACGTGAGCTTGTGTTCTTGCATCAAAGGTTCCCAGCTGTACTGGTGCCATCTCGTAATGTCAGCTAAGACCCGCACTTAAAAGTTTCTCTCGCAGTTTCAATGAGTTTGTGCCAAACACCACCCTGACCATCTCATCTTCCTCTGCATAAGCACAGTCCTTCACCGTGAATATTTACCGGCAGTGTTTGTATTGGATTGCCGCTGATGGACTGGCCTTATATGGGCAGGACTAAATTACAAACGCTAGTGGCAGCCTGTCTATGAACTTAATTTAATACAAACTTACGGTTCACGCCTGCTTTGTTTCCAGTAGCTGTACTTATGAATATGCTTGTATGCATCATTTGCTTCATAATGTTTTTCTGCCTTCTCAATTGTGAAATGGCGCTTTGTGCTCATCGCTGTTTGGAATCTTCCTTGTGCTCTACGATTACGAGGAGGTGTGATGATGTCACACGAACCCCCCCACGGCCATCTCCAACTCAAGACTCCATTACATTATATGGGGAAAAATAGCTTCCAGTTATGACCCTTATCGTAGAATTTCGAAATGAAACCTGCCTAACTTTGTAAGTAGCTGTAAGGAATGAGCCTGCCAAATGTCAGCCTTCTACCACACGGAAGCTGGAGAATTAGTGATGAGTCAGTCAGTCAGTCAGTGAGTCAGTGAGGGCTTTGCCTTTTATTAGTATAGACTAGAAAATACCAGCTGAGCGGAGAAGTAGTGTGTTGAAGAAGCAATGAAAAAGAAAAGGAAACATTTTGAAAATAACGTAACATGATTGTCAATGTAATTGTTTTGTCACTGTTGTGAGTGATGAGTGTTGCTGTCATATATATATATATATATATATGTATATAGCAGAATACCGTCGATGCGGAGAAGTAGTGTGTTAAAGAAGTTATGAAAAGAAAAGCAAACCATGCATTTTAAATATAACGTAAGATGATTGTTAATGTAATTGTTTTGTCATTGATATGAGTGTTGCTGTCATATCTATCTATTTATATATATATATTGTGAACGCGCAGTCAAGACGAAGGCGGACATGTTGTTGTAAACCACCACACGCTTTATTTACAGAATATTTACAATAATAGGTCACCAAGACCCCAAATAATGGTCACAAAGACCCAGTCACGTGCACAAACCCCAAACTGTCACTCAGTCCTGGCCACAATGCTCTCTTGGCCGCCTCCACAACTCCTCTAGCCTCGTCCTTCTTCCACCCGACTCTAGCCCTGAATGACGGGAGCGCATCCCTTTATGGAGGACCCGGATGAGCCCCAGGTGTTCCCGGCAATCTTCTGGCCACGCCCAAGTGTGCGGAAATGGCGGCTGTCCTCCCGCTGCTCTCCGCGCCGTCATAATCTTCCCCCAGCACTTCCTGGTGTGGCAGGAGGGCTGGGGGAAACAAATCCCCAAGGCATTGGGGCGCTCCTGGCGGTGGCCACGGGCCCCTACAGGGAAGAGCTTCCAAGCCCTTGACCCGTGGCTCCCAAAGCAACCCGGAAGGCAAACCCCACGTGGTCCAGGCAAGGCTCTGACCCTCTTCCGGTCCCTCCTGGCCCGGCCGGGTCATGGCCCCTGGATCCCTGACAATATATATATATATATATATATATATATCAGTCAACCTCGCTTATCGCGGTATGCTCAGACTCTGCGCGATAAATGAATTTCCGCGATAGAAACCATATGTTTGTATGGTTATTTTATATATTTTAAGCCCTTATAAACTCTCCCACACTGTTAACATTATTAGAGCCCTCTAGACATGAAATAACACCCTTTAGTCAAACGTTTAAACTGTGCTTCATTACAAGACAGAGATGGCAGTTCTTTCTCACAATTAAAAGAATGCAAACATCTCTTATCTTCAAAGGAGCATCGTGAAGAGCAGATAATGTCAGAGAGAGCGCGCTAAGAAAAGCAAACAAAAAATCAATACATACTTTTAAGTATGCGATAAAGCGGCATTTTGTAGAGGGCGTCCTATCCTTTAGGCAAACAGCCACTGTGTAACAGCCCTCTGCTCACACCCTCCGCCAGGCAGAGAGAGTGAAAGAGACAGAGAGAAGCAAACAAAACAAGCGCCATGCGGAAGCATATCTTTTAGCATTGAGAAGTTTTAGTTAATATGTAATACATGCTCTGATTGGGTAACTTCTTAAGCCATCCGCCAATAGCGTCCCTTGTATGAAATCAACTGGGCAATCAAACTGAGGAAGCATGAACCTAAATTAAAAGACCATTGTCCCAGAAAGCGGCGAACCAGCTGAAAAATCCGTGATATATATTTAGATGTGCTTACATTTAAAATCCAGATAGAGTGAAACCGCTGAAAATATACAGTAATTGTTTTGTGAGTGTTATTGAATGTTGCTGTCATCAAGGATTTGATTATCATTATTTCTTTCAATCAGGCTCGTATTTGTAGGATGTGTTCAAGTTACATTCCGTGTTTGTCAATCGTTGTAAAGATAAGAGGTTTCATTCATCGATTAGTTCCTTACTGCATCAATAAACAGCTCGTCTTCCTTTTTATCTGTGATGTGACAAACTGCATGCACAGGTTTTTTTTTTTTTTTACACTGCCTTCCTTTAGCAGGACATTCACTTTTTCCACCGTGTGCTTTGTTTCGCAGTAGCTGCACTTATGAATATGATTGTATGTATAAGACGCTTCATATTTTTTTGCTGCCTTCTCAATTGTGTAATTCAGTTTTTGTTCAGCACTCTTTGGAACTGTTGCTTTTGTCTGCGCATTGCGTCAGTTCACGTGAGCCACTAGGTGTTCTTGCATCGAAGGTTCCCAGCTGTACTGGTGCCATCTCGTGTAATGTCAGCTAAGACCCGCACTTAAAAGTTTCTCTCGCAGTTTCAATGAGTTTGTGCCAAACACCACCCTGACCATCTCATCTTCCTCTGCATAAGCACAGTCCTTCACCCGTGAACATTTACTGGCAGTGTTTGTATTGGATTGCGCTGATGGACGGCCTTATATGGGCAGGCAATAAATTACAAACGCTAGTGGCAGCCTGTCTATGAACTTAATTTAATATAAACTTACGGTTCACGCCGTGCTTTGCTTCCGCATATGCATCATTTGCTTCATAATGTTTTTCTGCCTTCTCAATTGTGAAATGGCGTTTTGTGCTTGGAGTTCTTCCTTGTTCTCTACGTACTTACGTAGGAGGCGTGATGATGTCACACGAAACTCCGCCCCCCGCGGCCATCTCCAACTCAAGACTCCATTACATTATATGGGGAAAAATAGCTTCCAGTTATGACCCTTATGCGTAGAATTTCGAAATGAAACCTGCCCAACTTTTGTAAGTAAGCTGTAAGGAATAAGCCTGCCAAATTTCAGCCTTCTACCTACACGGCAAGTTGGAGAATTAGTGATTAGTCAGTGAGTGAGTGAGTCAGTGAGTGAGTGAGTGAGGGCTTTATATATATTTTGTATATATATATATATATATATATATATATATATATATATATATATATATATATATGTTGTTCTCATATCTATCTATATATATATATACCCGCGCTCGGCAGCGGAGAAGTAGTGTGTTAAAGAAGGAAAGAGAAAGAAAAGGAAACATTTTGAAAATAACGTAAAATGATTGTCAATGTAATTGTTTTGTCACTGTTATGAGTGTCGCTGTGATATATATATATATATATATATATATATATATATATATATATATATAGCAAAATACCGCCGCAGCAATGTCATGTGTTAAAGAAGTTATGAAAAGAAAAGGAAACATTTTAAAAATAATGTAACATGATTGTCAAAGTAATTGTTTTGTGTATTTGCCGGCAGCGTCACAAAGTTGTTTTCGTAGCTGCATCAGAGAATGCACCACGACGTCTGACAAGCCTCCTTTTTACTGTTTTCTCACAGCTTGGATTGCTGCTGTCATATATATACACACACACACACACACATACATATGTGTATATATACACATACATATCTTCATATCTACATATCTATATACATATTTACATATACACACACATATATATATATATATATATATATATATATATATATATATAATATATACACACATACATACCTATCTACATCATATATACACACACAACATACATACACACACACAAATTATATATATGTGTGTATGTATGTATGTATATGTATGTGTGTGTGTGTGTGTATATATATACACATACATATACTTGTGTGTATGGTTGTATGTGTCTATATGTGTGTGTATAGGTTTGGTCACTGAGTGCATGGGAAAAATAATAAATTATAGTCTATAAGTTATTAAACAGTAAAACATTAACGTTTTAAGAAGTACAGGTACATTGAAATTACATTTTCTATGTGAACGTTCAAATTTGTGCCTCTGGTAATGTGCCTTACCGGCATTTAAAGAAAATTAGTTTTGTGTCCTCTGCAGTGTTAAGAGAGAAAGGCTTTGGTTTGGGATAAAAGGAAAAAGGTGTAAAGAAAGGAAAGTTGCCTTTTTCTTTTATATAGTATAGAGAGATGTGTTCGCTGACGTTATGATCGCCTTTTGGGGACAGTCGCGGTGGGTCTTGTGTAGACTGGTGAGTCGTCCCGCCATTAATCGGTTGTGATGGCACTGTCAGTCCTCCACTCCTGTGCGTGTCTTCATAATCCGAGCTGAGGACCTCATAATCGATATCGTGCAAAGAAAGTGTGAATCGCCTTAATATTAGTTTGCGCGGTGTAGAAAAGGGGTCCCGTGTTTGCACTTGTCTGGGCTATAGCAGGGGAGGATGAAAAAAATTAAAAGTGCTCACTTTGACTTAAGGCAGAAGCGCAGTCAGCGTCTCAAAGGCCGGCACAGCTATGCACGCGCCCGGCTGCTCGACTTTGCTGGGCAGGAGACCCCAGTTTTGCAGTCACGTTCATGATATCAAAAGTCTCAGCTCTTTGGAGGTCATTCATATATATATATAGCAAAATACCCGCGCCTGCAGGAGAAGTAGTGTGTTAAAGAAGTAATGAAAAAGAAAAGGAAACATTTTAACAATAACGTAACATGATTGACATTGTCATGAGTGTTGCTGTCATATATATGCCTGCCTAAATAAGTCACCCTCGCTTTGCTCTTACTTTTTTACCGTTCATTTAATCCTGGCTAGTGGCGGAAAAATTATAAAATGGAAGGAGGATGGCTTTACCAAAGCAATTATTGTTGGCGAATCGATTATTCATAAAGCTTGAATTGGTGATCTGTTTTTCTGTGTTAACCTCATATTTTTCATACTTCTTCTCAAACTAAGGTGGTGCGAGGGTAAAATGAATCGGGATGCGCTGATCAATGTAATCGGTGTACCAGGAAATCATGCATTGACAAAAGCTCCCTTTGCTTGTAATGCAAAGTGTGATTAAATGCATTATTTTTTAGCAGCGTTATGGAGCACATGCATCAAGCTTCTCAGCTGTGCTTGTGCTAAGAAAAGGAAAGATTTTAAAAATAACGTAACACGATTGTCAATGTGACCTTTTGTAAGTAGTGCCTGGAGGATTCAGTGTGTAGAAACTCTAGAGACAGCGTGTGTATTAACTTGTGGATTTTTCTGGGAGTATTTGGTGGCAGTGTGGAAGTTGCTTCGAAGACGGCGTTAGCATGAGCTCAGCTCAGAGTGAAATAAGATGAATGGGAGGGGAGATGATGACGTGACTCCCCCACCCGTCAATCCCCCACAAACACAGTCTCTCGGAATTTGCATAAGCACACCCCTTCACCTACAATTTTAACTTAGTTACAAAGTGATCAAAACTCTCGTTTATATCCTCGTCCTCTCATTAAACTTGTATCCCGCATTACCTGTGGGCATGTGAAACGCCAGCGGTAGCCTGCCTATGAACTTAATTTAAAGTTTAGGTTTACACCTTGCTTTCTTTCCGAGGTAGCAGCACTCATGAATATGGTAGTATATGTCACTCGCTCGCTTCTTATTGTTTCACTGCCTTCTCAATTATATAATTCATGTTTTCTTAAGTGCTTTTGGAGGTCTTCCTGGTTTCTACGCACTGCGTTGACAGTCAGTTCACGTGATTACGTGGGAGGCGTGATGATGTCACACGAAACTCCGCCCCCACATCTTTCCAGCTCAACTCTATTACAGTTAATGGAGAAAAATACCTTCCAAAACCTGCCCAACTTTTGTAAGGAAGCTGTAAGGAATGAGCCTGTCAAATTTCAGCCTTCTACCTACACGGGAAGTTGGAGAATTAGTGATGAGTCAGTGAGTGAGTGAGTGAGTGAGTGGAGTGAGTGAGTGAGTGAGTGAGTGCTTTGTCTTTTATTAGTATAGATATATATATTGTGGAGGACTGCCGGCTTCTCATGCCGATCCTCACCCCCAGGCAGCCGGGAGGAGCCCTACCGACAGCAGGATAGTGCCCCGAGGTCCAGCAGGGCCTCATGGACTTTGTAGTATTTATACACAGCCCTTCTGGATACCTTGGGGGCCACCAGGAGTCGCTGTGGGGGGGCTTATGGGCTCTTTTGTGCCTTATGACCCGGGGGTACGTCACGGTCACGTGACGGGAAGGAACGATGTGCTCCCGGGTTAAAGTAAAAGACTGATTGCCCTGACCCGGAAGGAATAAGGAACTGTGGACTGCTGGGACAGGAACACCTCTGGGTCAGGGGCTATAAAAGGACTGTGGCTCAGTCCAGACACTGAGCTGAGCTGGGAGGGAGAGGAGCAAGTGTCTTTGCGAGGAGGACAGTTTGTTTAAGAGAGTTTATTGTATGAGTAGTGTGGAGGGTGCTTGGTGCACTGTAAGAAAGGAGAATAAAAGGTCTTGGACTTTTACCTGGTGTCTGGAGTTGTACCTTTATATATATATGTATGTATATGTATATATGTATATATTTGTATATGTATATATATATGCATGTATATATATAGTGGGATGCAAAAGTTTGTGCAACCTTGTTAATAGTCATTATTTTCCTGTATAAATCGTTGGGTGTTACGATAAAAAATGTCAGTTAAATATATCATATAGAGGACACACAGTGATATTTGAGAAGTGAGATGAAGTTTATTGGATTTACAGAAAGTGTGCAATAATTGTTCAGACAAAATCAGGCAGGCGGATCTACTAAATATTGATTTCATTTCTTTTTTGTGGTGCCCAAATTTATGCACCTGCCTGATTTTGTCTGAACAATTATTGCACACTTTCTGTAAATGAAATAAACTTCATCTCACTTCTCAAATATCACTGTGTGTGTCCCCTATATGATATATTTAACTGACATTTTTTATCGTAACAACCAACGATTTATACAGGAAAATAATGACTATTAACAAGGTTGCCCAAAATTTTGCATCCCACTGTATATATATATATATATATTGTTGTCATATCTATATATATATATATATTATCTATATATCTATATATATATATATATGAGGGGCCGTTCAGGAAAAAGATTGGTTCATAAATATATACATTGGTTCAGATATATATATCGGTTCAGATATATATTTTGGTTGAGATATATACATCGGTTTGAATACGTCCGGTCAGATATATACATTGGTTTAGATACATTGGTTGAGATATATATAAATTGGTTTGCATAGATCCGTTCTGATATATATACATTGGTTGAGATACAACCGTTCAGATATATACATTGGTTTGAATACATCCATTCAAATATATATATTGGTTGAGATATATATATTGGTTGATATACATTGGTTTAAATATATATATTGGTTAAAATAGATTGGTTTACATATATACATCGGTTCAGATACATCCGTTCTGATATATATATTGTTTCAGATAGATCCGTTCAGATATATAAATTGGTTGGGATTTATGGGCAGGCACAACGCGGCCACCCATGTTTAGCAGCTCCCTTTCACTTCATCATTGCTTCAACACTGCTGTAATTATTGTGCACATTTTATACAAGTAGCATATGCCTGTCTGTCGCGTTTTGTTTCGTAAGCCCTCTTGGTTGGGGGTCGTCGATTTCAAAGCACTTTTTTTCCTTTCATTATTTAAAACACTCACAGATACCCGCCTCTTCGCCTCGCTCCGTCCCGCCCCGGCTAATTTTACCCGCCTCACTCGCTCCCTCTTGTCCCTCCCATGACAGATTCTTCTCAAAAGCTGAGTTACCAGGAAGCATTAAAAGCAACCGCAGTACCTCTCATTTTTTCACCTCAATAGATGCTGGTTTATCATTGACCGAAAGCTGCCCGGTGATTTCTGTTGTTCCGTATTGGCAGCATTTCATTAATAAGGATTTCATGCTCCATCTTATATATCGGAATGCCTGACACGTTATATTCCAAATCGTAACCTTAGATCTTCAAATGAGTGTCTCCTTATAATTCCAAAAGCTAAACTTAAAAGAAATGGTTAGGTGGCCTTCTGCTGTTATGCACCTAAAATCTGGAATAGCCTGCCAATAGGAATTCACCAGGCTAATACAGTAGAGCACTTTAAAACACTGAAGAATTTTTTGGTAACAGAACAGTAAACACGCCAAAGCGACTGAAAACACAACTGACGACTGGTATTTTTCGATATCATTTTAACAAAGTTTACTGTCCGCCCTCAATCACAGAGCCCCCAGTAAAACGTGAATAGCGTTTAATTTACCTGCAGCCTTAGAACGCAGACATCAGGACATCGCTGCACGTGCATGTTTACTAACAGATATGACAGCATTTTGCACGGAGCATGCGTTAAAACAGATTGATTAAGATCAGCGATTTTCAACGGTTCACATGTTTGCAGTAAAATTTTTTAAAGCAAACTAATTAAAAACTTCTTTGAAGAAAATTGACACAAAATAAGTCTACAATGCAGATTCTATACCATTTTATAGGAATTTTACACCATTATTTTAATAATATACATACACTATGTGTGGACTATAAAGCAATACATGTATAATTTTGTGAATTTTAACCAGTTGACATCTCTCAACTTGTTAAAAAGTTGTATATAATTAATTTATATGAACCTTTACTTCAATAATATACACATTATATTTGTATTGCATGTGCACCTTGCTGTGTAATTATTTCAATGAACTCGTGGTATTGTCGAGCACATAGTGTCCCTATTCATACCCCACTACGCAGCGGCTGAATTTGATCACACATTCACACGTATAATTAATAATAATAACAATAATAATAATAATAATAATAATAATAATACAATTATTATTATTGTTATTAATTCCTTACGTTTTTATAGCGCCTTTCTTACTTCTTAAAGCAATTTTTAAAAATAAATAAGTAAATAAATAAAATAACAGAAAGGAAGCCCCCCAGACACAAACCAGTGATCATTTAACTGCGAGTCAGCAATCTTACTCCTACCACCACCTCTTCCTGTTAGATACGCGCATTATAATTTTGAGCACTACTTTTGTTATTTTATACTGTCATAAACAAATTATATCAAAAAGTTTTTTTAAAAAGCCAATTTGAAGCAAAGAAGGTAAGTAATAACTATTTTCTTTTGTAAGTCAATCAAAACTGCTTAATTCTAAAAAAAAGATCGCCAAAATAAGAGACTCTTTCACCTTCTTGACGTGAATCATCTTTAAATTAAATTCTGCCAATAAGGAATAATACTGTAGAAATCACCGCGCTGCTTTCTAACTTTGACGAACTAAAGTTTTATTGGGTGAAAAAAAAATGATCGTCCGTGACAGATACACTTAATCAGTAGTGTGTGCGACCCAAAATTTGTGAGTTTGAGTGTTTGTGTTATGTACGCGCGTGTGTGTGGTTTTCTCAGTTTTACAATAAAAACAGACATCAGTTATTTGTGAAGCTCGAATATTCTGATCATTCTGGTCCCTGATCACTGATAAACATTCAGAAGAAGCAGCGCTATTCCAGTGTTTTCCTCCATAACATCCTTTCAGCAGATAGGACTAAATTCCTTGCTGAAACAGATCGCCCTTTAATGAAACGCTGCCAATACGGAACAACAGAAATCACCAGGCGGCTTTCGGTCAATGATAAACCAGCGTCTGTTGAGGTGAAAAAATGGGAGGCACTGTGGTTGCGATTATTGTAATGCTTTCTGGTAACTCTGCTTTTGAGAAGAATCTGTCATGGGTGGGGCAAGAGGGAGCGAGTGAGGCGGGTACAATGAGCCGGGACGGGACGGAGCGAGGCTTTTAGATAATGAAAGGAAAAAAAGTGCTTTGAAATTGAGGACCCCCAACAAATAGGGCTTACGAAACAAAATGCGACACACAGGCATATGCTACTTGTATAAAATGTGCACAATAATTACAACAGTGTTGAAGCAATGATGAAGCGAAAGGGGGATGCTAAACAGGAGTGGCCGCGTTGTGCCTGCCCATAAATCCCAACCAATGTATATATCTGAACGGATCTATCTGAACCAATATATATATCAGAACGGATGTATCTGAGCCGATGTATATATCTAAACCAATCTATTTTAACCAATATATATATTTAAACCAATGTATATCAACCAATATATATATCTCAACCAATGTATATATTTGAACGGATGTATTCAAACCAATGTATAAATCTGAACAGATTTATCTCAACCAATGTATATATATCAGAACGGATCTTTGTAAACCAATTTATATATATTTCAACCAATGTATCTAAACCAATGTATATATCTGAATGGATATATTCAAACCGATGTATATATCTTAACCAATATATCCCAACCAATGAATATATATGAACCGAAATATATATCTGAAAGGATGTATTAAAACCAATGTATATATTCAAACCAATGTATCTGAACAGTTATATATATCTGAACCAATGTATATATTTACAAACCAATCTTTTTTTCCTGAACGGCCCCTCATATATATTATATATATATATAGATAGATATATATATATATATAGATAGATATATAGATATATATATATATAGATATGACAACAACACTCATATCAATGACAAAACAATTACATATATTTGTATTTGTATATATACACATATACATTGAGAACGCTGGCCCGGACACAGACAGACGGACATCTTTGTTTCACCCAACACACGTTTATTTACAAAGTCTATTTACAAATTGAACGTGCACCACAAACCCCAGTGCCTTCTGCACCCATTCCCCAAAGTCCAGGGCTCAAAGTTCCTGTGCCTTTCTTTCCTGGCCGCCTCCAGTCCTCTCTCCAGCTCCGTCCTTCTTCCACCCGACTTCCACTCATGACCGGAGAGAGGCGGCCCCTTTTATAGGAACCCGGATGGGCTCCAGCTGCTTCCCGGCAATCTCCCGCGGACACACCCCCGTAAAGAGATTGAAGGAAGTCTTCTATATCACTTTTTTGTCTCTGTTGTCTTCCCCCCGGCACTTCCTGGTGTGGCGGAAGTGCCGGGCTCGTGGGATAATAAGGCACTGGGGCGCCACCTGGCGGTGGCCACGGGCCCCTACAGGGCTGGGCTTCCAAGCCCTCTACCCGAGGCCTCCAGCATAACCAGGACAGACGCCCCCTCTCAGTCTGGAGGAGGCACAAGCCCTCCTCTGGTCCTCCTGGGCGTCCCGGCCGGGGACCACAACATATATATATATATATATATATATATATATATATATATATATATATATATATATATATATACATATATACACACATACATATATATATACACATAGCAAAATAGCCAGTGTGTTTCCTTTTCTGAGAAGTAGTGTGTTAAAGAAGTAATGAAAAGAAAAGGAAACATTTTGAAAATAACGTAATATGATTGTCAATGTAATTGTTTTGTCACTGTTGTGAGTGATGAGTGTTGCTGTCATATATATATATATATATATATATATATATATATATATATAAACACACACATATAAACATATATATATAGACATATCCATACATATATACATATACAGATATACACATATATATATACATACTGTACATACACATACATATATATATATATATATATATATATATATATATATATATATATATATATATATATATATATACATACATACACTGTTTGGGGTGCGAGCAACTGTTGCTGGGGGTGCCAGAATCCATCAAGGAAGAAAAATGAAAAACATTATTTGTACAAAATCTTAATTTATTTATCCATTCCTAAATAATTAAATGGGCAGGCTATTTCGTATCAGTGCAATACGCTGCTTGTGACTCCGCTCTTACGTGCAAGTCTGCGTGGATATTATGAACTATCGTGTCTGTTCAAGTTCTATTTAAATTTTAAATATAAGGAATTTTTATTTAGTTGACAAAATTCTTTTTTTGTTCTTCAAAGTCACCAAAGTGCCATGCGAACTCAGTGCGCAGTGCGCTCAGTTTATCAGCAAAGTGCGTATTTGGGAACACCATTGTGCCGATTTGGTTCAACATTACTTGGCAACAGGGAAAGTGGGGCAAGTTGCACTGGTGCATTTGTGTCTCCCATAAAAGCAGGTTCGCTTGAAATCACTTTGTGACTGTGCACGGGTAAAAACGTCTGCTGAAGTGTCAGATGTTTTGTCTCATAGTGCCGTCTTAGATTAAATTCTCTAATTACAGCCACATTAGCTCCACAAATGAGACACACGGGTTTACCACCAATGTCAGTAAACATATACTCAGCCTCCCATCGGTTTTTAAAGGCTCTATTTTCAGAATCAACTTTTCTCTTCGGCATCGTGTGGGCTAGCTTCGCAATAATTTGCAGCATCATAAGCTAGACTTGATTAACGCGGTAAGTGTTCGGCAAGGCAGCTGAAGCGGTGCATTATGGGATCTGTAGTCTATTGTGTTACCAGCGCTTCATATCCCTGGGCCATTAATAACAATAATATATAAAATGATCTCGCGGGCCGGATATAATTACATGCCGGGCCGGATGAGGACCGGGGCCCTTGAGTATGACACATATGGACTAAACAGAACTTGAAAAGATATATTTTTTTGAATGTGATCGCGCAATTCAGATCGAGTTGACGCGCACTACAGTACATCGAGCCCGCGTGCTATTGTGGTTTTGCCTGCGTGCGTCAATAAGTCTCCCTCCCCTCGCTCTTACTTTTTTACCGTTCACTTAAAAGTTTCTCTCGCAGTTTCGCTGAGTTTGTGCCAAACACCACCCTGACCATCTCATCTTCCTCTGCATAAGCACAGTCCTTCACCCATGAATATTTAGGAGCAGTGTTTTTATTGGATTGCCACTGACAGACGGCCTTATATGGGCAGGCACTAAATTACAAATGCCAGCGGCAGCCTGTCTATGAACTTAATTTAATATAAACTTACGGTTCACGCCGTGCTTTGTTTCCGCAGTAGCTGTACTTATGAATATCCTTGTATTTATGAATACGCTTGTATGCATCACTTGCTTCATAATCTTTTTCTGCCTTCTCAATTGTGAAATGGCGTTTTGTGCTCATCGCTGTTTGCAGATCTTCTTTGTTCTTTACGTAGTTACGTAGGAGGTGTGATGAAGTCACACGAAACCCCGCCCCCCACGGCCTTCCAGCTGAACTCCATTACATTATATGGGGAAAAATAGGTTTCAGTTATGACCATTACGCTAGAATTTCGAAATGAAACCTGCCCAACTTTTGTAAGTAAGCTGTAAGGAATGAGCCTGCCAAATTTCAGCCCTCCACCTACACGGGAAGTTGGAGAATTAGTGATGAGTCAGTGAGTGAGTCAGTCAGTCAGTGAGTCAGTCAGTCAGTGAGGGCTTTGCCTTTTATTATTATAGATATATTTATGTATGTATATATATGTGTGTGTGTAGATATGTGTATGTATATATGTATATATAAGTGGATGTATGTATGTGTATATTTATATATGTGTATATGTATATATGTACATATGTATGTATACGTATACAGTAATCCCTCGCAATATCGCTCGACTTTTGCGGCTTCACTCTATCTATTGGATTTTAAATGTAAGCATATCTAAATATATATCACGGATTTTTCGCTGGTTCGCGGATTTCTGCGGACAATGGGTGTTTTAATTTATGGTACATGCTTCCTCAGTTTGTTTGCCCAGTTGATTTCATACAAGGGACGCTATTGGCGGATGGCTTAGAAGCTACCCAATCAGAACATGTATTACATATTAACTAAAACTCCTCAATGATATACAATATGCTTCCCACGCGGTGCTTGATTGTTTGATTTTCTATATTTCTTTCACTCTCTTTGCGCCTGACGGAGGGGGTGTGAGCAGAGGGGCTGTTTGCACAGAGGCTGTTTGCCTAGAAGATACGGACACTCCTCTAAAAAATGCCGCTTTATCGTGGTGCTTCGGCATACTTAAAAGCCCAAAAGTATGTATTGATTTTTTGATTGTTTGCTTTTCTCTCTCTCTCTCTCTGACATTCTCTGCTCCTGACACCCATTCTTTGAAGAGGAAGATATGTTTGCATTCTTTTAATTGTGAGAAAGAACTGTAATCTCTGTCTTGTCATGGAGCACAGTTTAAACTTTTGACTAAAGGGTGTTATTTCATGTCTAGAGTGCTCTAATAATGTTAACAGTGTGGGAGAGTTTGTAAAGGCTTAATATATATATAAATAACAATACAAACATATGGTTTCTACTTTGCGGATTTCCATCTATCGATCGAGGAGGGATTACTGTATATGTATATATATGTTTATGTGTGTGTGTGTGTGTGTGTATATGACAGCAACACTCATAACAATGACAAAACAATTACATTGACAATCATGTTACGTTATTTTCAAAATGTTTCCTTTTCTTTTTCATTACTTCTTTAACACACTACTTCTTCCGCTGCGAAGTGTGACAGATAGGGTGCGCTCTCACTCCCTTGAACCCCTGTCCATGACTCCAAACACCAGGTAAAAGTCCAAATAATGACTTTATTAAATCACCACAGTGCACAAAGCACCCTCTCCTCCACTATATTAATAAACAATCACAATAATAAACACAATCCTCCAACTCCCAGGCGCGCTGATTTCTACTCTTTATGTCTGATGATGCCTTTTCCTATTAAATATTTTTATCAGCTTTGTTTCATCCCATTTTTGTTATTTCATTTTTGCATTCTCACTCATCTTCATAAAACTAGCTTGATGTACACTCACCGGCCACTTTATTAGGGACACCTTACTAGTACCGGGTTGGACCCCCTTTTGCCTTCAGTACTGGCAGAGATTCAACAAGGCGCTAGTAACGGTCCTCGGGGATTTTCATCAATGTTGAATTGATAACACCGTGCTTTGCTGCTCGTTTGTCATAATGTGAATCTCCCGCTCCACCAAACAGTGCTCTTTTGGATTGAGATCTGGTGACTATGGAGACCATTTGAGTCCAGTGAACTCATTGTCATGTCGAATAACCAATTTCAGATGATTTGAGCTTTGTGACATGGCATGTTATCAGAAGACGGGTACTCTGCAGTCATTAAGGGATAGACATGGCCAGCAACAATACTCGGGTAGGCTGTGGCATTTGAGTGATGACAAGCTGGTACTAAGGGGACCAATGTGTGCCTAGAAAATGTCCGCTCCACCAGCAGCACCAGCCTGAACCGTTGATACAAAGCAGGATGGACCAATGCTTTCATGTTGCTGACGTCAAATTCTGACCCTGCCATCTGAATGTCGCAGCAGAAATCGAGACACCAGGCAACGTTTTTCCAGTCTCCTACTGTCCAGTTTCGGTGAGCTTGTGCGAATTGAAGCCTGCCTGTTCTTAGATGCCAGGAGTGTCACCCGGTGTGGTCTCCTGCTATTGTAGCCCACCTGTTTGAAGATTTGCAGTTTTGTGTGTTCAGAGATGCTCTTCTCCATACCTCGCTTGTAATGAGATTTATTTGAGTTGCTGTTGCCTTTCACTCAGCTCAGACAAGTCTGGCCATTCTCCTCTGAACTCTGGCATCAACAAAGCTTTTTCACCCAGACTGCTGCTCACTGACATTTTCCCCTTTTCTGACCATTCTCTGTAAACCCTAGGGACGGTTGGGTGTGAAAATCCCAGCAGCTTCTGAAATACTCGGAGCAGCCTGCCTGGCACTGCCAACCATGCCACATTCAAAGTCGCTTCAGTTCCCATTCTGATGCTTGGTTTGGACTTCAGCAGCTCATCTTGACATGTCTACACGCCTAAATGCATTGAGTTGCTGCCATGTGATTGGCTGATTAGATATTTGCGTTAAGAAGCAGCTGAGCAAGTGTTCCTAATAAAGTGACCAGGGAATGTGTTAGCAGTTTCAGGATGGCGTTACTCAGAAATCCAGATGAGTGTTTCCTCCCTTAACTGTCTCTTTATTTTGATGTATTTTTTATTTTCATAATTGAAAGACTTCTGGGCTGGACTTCCCCAAAGCCATCAACTTTAGCAATTGACAAACAATTTTACAACGAGTGTAAATAATGTGCAAGTTGCATTTCTCAAATCCCCTCCTAAGTAGCCACATTATAAAGTAGTACTTTGACCTTAAAGTCGCCTACAAAACAGCAGTATAAGTCAATTAAAAATACTTTGATTATAAGGTGATATTTTTGGATCTTTTGTCAGGCGAAATGAAGTTGTGAAGAGTAAAATGTAGTAAATATAACTTTATAAATGAATGAACAATTAAGACAAAGCATAAAAATATGTACAAATTGATGACACGTTGTTCTTAAGACAAGCAACGTTTACTAAGATACATGCTGGCCTTTCAACAGCAAGACAAAATGAAAGCAGGAGGAGTCAGTGAGGAGACAAAGCAGCAGCACATTGCAAGTGAACTTTGCTCTTTGGCAGCCACACAGGTACCACCGCGACAGATTAACAGTTTGTAAGTGGAATTTATAGAATTTCTTTGTCTTCCACAACTCGTAAAAGAATTCCAATAGGTATTACAAATTCCCCACTCACTTGGACAACGCGTACTGTATTCATTTCTTAATCATATGTATGTGATGAAACTCTAGTATTAGGAACAGGTGATCAATACAAAGTGACGCTAGAAACTTTCAGTGATGGGATCTGATAAGTCTCCACTCTTAGATGAGCAATTCTGACAACCACCACCTTTACCCCACATTCACTGCTGTTGTAGTAGCCATGCTGTGTAGAACTGCACACAAACCTTCAGCAGCAGCCGCCGAGGTGACAATCTGACGCCACTTGACTTACCTTTATGAAGACCGTGAACCACACTTCCTTTAAACGGTATGCAGTTTGCCTATAGACCTTTACCTCGCATTCCATTAGACTGCACATTTGCCCATGTGGTGTAATGCATTGTTCTTCAGCCGCCATCTGAGTGACAGGTTAGGTGTCAACACACATACATGAAGACGATAACTGCTAGCAATCTAGTCAAAGATTCTCCCTGTTTTTACCATTTTCCCAGGAAGCTTTGCCAAAGTATGAGTTAAACATTCTCATAGATTGCAAAACCATCTGTACATTCAACATAGACTTCCTTTATGGTATGGCGTGACTAAGCCACAGGCTAGAAGTATGAATGAACCAGAATGGGTTACAAGCTATTGAGTTAATGTAAATGTTGTGGTCATACTGAGTTTTGAGTTGGTGCTCTGAGGCACAGCCACAGCATTCAAGTGACATTCTTCTGGGTAGGATTTCTTTAATGTGTTGGCATGGTGTCTTCTCAAACATGTGAATCCCCAATTGTGCAGCAAGACTCTTCAAAACATTTAAAGAACACCAAAGTCAGAACTTGTACATCTGTAACAGTTTAATTTATTAGAATGTACGTAATTTATTTATAAAATCGTACTATTTCTGCATTGTGTTTTGTCGTATGCTCACTTGCACCGTGTGTCGGAGCCTTTCAAGGGGTCTGTTTAGTAGATTCAAACTTTTTGAACTGTGTGCAGCTCCCCTTCTTTGTTGTTTGCCGTGGTTTATAGACCTCCTGTAATTAATGATATCTTCATTCTGAATTCTCTTGTCTCCTGGCTGATATTACCTTCTCCCATGATAAAGTATTTATTGTTGGTGATTTTAACATACACGTTTGTTGTCAATCGAAACCTTTGGTTAATGACTTATTATCACTATTGGACTCATTTGATTTTACCCAGCATATTAATGCACTGGGGGCAAGGTGGCACAGTGGGTAGTGCTGCTGCCTTGCAGTTAGGAGACTCGGGTTCACTTCCCGGGTCCTCCCTGCGTGGAGTTTGCATGGTTTCCTCCCACAATCCACAGACATTCGGGTTAGGTGCATTGGTGATTCTAAACTGTGCTTGGTGTGTGTGTGTGCACCCTGCGGTGGGCTGGTGCCCTGCCCGGGGTTTGTTTCCTGCCCTGTGTTGGCTGGGATTGGCTCCGGCAGACCCCTGTGATCTTGTAGTTAGGATATAGCAGGTTGGATAATAGATGGATGGATATTAATATGCCAACTCACTCTCTCGGTCACACCCTTGATCTCGTTCTTACACGTGATATTTCAGTTAATAATATTGATTTATGTGATGTTTCTTTCACTGATCACTTTTCTATAATGATAGATTTGAATATTACTGTTGACGTTTCTTCTACTAGTTGTGCTCCACACCGTTCTTACTTTTTAAATTCTTCTATTATGTTTAATTTTAAAACCATATTCTTTATTCTTCATGTTCAATATGATGGTATCGATGATCCTGTTTTAGAATTTAATTCTTCTTGTAAAATGTTTTAGACTCAATTACTCCGCTCAGGGTACACTTTAATAAGGGAAGACCTGCTCCCTGGCTAAAGGAAACAACGCGATTGCTGCACTACGCCTGTCGAACTGCAGAATGGTGTTGGAAAAAGATGTTCTGATTGTTTCTAAACAGATTTTTAGGACTTCTCTATTCAACTTTCAGGTTGCAGTTAAGAAAGCTAAACAGGATTTCTTCACTGAATTAGTATCCCGTCATTCTAAGAATCCTAGGGTCTTATTTAATTCAATTAATGTGGCCATTCGCCCTCATTCTGTGACGGGATTAAATAGTACTGTTCGTTCATGTGAGCAGTTTCTTTCATTCTTTTTCAGTAAAATTGATAAAATCCGATGTGCTATTGTTCCAACTGGCTATGAACTTCCTACTGTTACTGTGGTATCATCTTGGAATCTTTTGATCTTGTCACACTTTCACAGTTAAAAAGTACCACTGACACCCTTAAACCAGCTCTCAGTCCTCTTGATGTTGTACCACCACGCCTCGTAGTGGAAGCCTGTGATGTTTTGCGTCCACCTTTACTGGCCATTATCAATGGTTCTATTAGTGAGGGGGTTGTGCCCTCATTTTTTAAATGTGCTGCGGTGTGCCCCTGTCTAAAAAAAGGCAGAATTAGATCCTGGAGTTTTAGCCCATTTTCAAAAGATTTCCCAATTGCCATTTCTGGCTAAAATATTGAAAAGAATTATTTATAATCAAGTGGTTGATCACCTTAACTACAATAATTTATTTGAGACCTACCAATCTGGTTTTAGGCGTTATCATGGTGTTGAGACGGCCCTCCTGAAAGTATTCAATGACATCTCTATTATTACTGACTCAGGGGGTGCTGCAGTCCTTGTCCTCCTTGACCTGTCCGCTGCCTTTGACACTATTGACAATCAGATATTGCTGCTGCGCCTTGAACATCTTGTTGGGCTTAAAGGGGCCGCTCTTAACTGGTCCAGGTCATATCTAACTGGTAGACACTTTTCAGTGACTTCAAATTCCTCTTTTTCGTCTACTGCTTAAATGTGGTGTTCCTCAGGGATCCATTTTGGGTCCTGTTTTATTTTCTATATACCTTCACCCTATTGGAGCGATTTTTAGGAAATTTAACATTTCTTTTCACTGCTATGCTGATGATACTCAGGTTTATATTCCCGTCTGCAACTCTGCAATGAGCCAACTACACAACTGACTTTCTGAGCAGAGATCCTGAATGGCTAATAATTTTCTTGATCTGAATCAAAATAAAACGGAGGTGCTTATAGTGAGTCCATCAGCTAAAGCCAAATCTTTTACAAACCCCAAGTCTGCAATCTTGCTGTTATCTTTGATAGTAACCTCTCTTTTGAGAAACAAGTTAATTCTGTAGTCAAGAGTTGCCTTTTCCAGCTTCATCTATTAGGTAAGATCAAGCCTTTTTTATCTTCTAGGGATCTTGAGAAAGTTACTCATGCTTTTATCTTCTCTTGCATTAATTACTGCAACTCGCTGTATTCTGGGATTAGCAAATCCATGATACGCAGGTTACAGTTGGTCCAGAATGCTGCGGCTCGCTTCCTGGTTGGGTATGAAAGTCTGATTCTGTTTGTCCAATACACTGGCTGCCTATCAGTTTTCGAATTGATTTTGAAATCTTGTTGCTAGTTTTAAATTTTTACATGGGCTCGCTCCAGCCTATTTATCTGAATTGAGTGTTTTACACCAGCCATCCAGAGAGCTTAGATCTTCTGGTCAGTTGTCTCTTGTTGTCCCTTGTACCAAGTGTCAAACTAAGGGGGACACACAGGGGCTTGTGAAGCCTCACCTGTGGAGCTTTTTACCTCGTCACATAAAGGAGTCGTCGACAATTCAAAACAAGATTAAAGACTCATTTCTATTCACTTGCATTTCGTGACCTACAGTAATACTCATTGTGTGTAATCTATTTATTATTCATTTTATTTCAATTTATTTTAATTGTGTGTTTTTCTTCTTTTATTTTAGAGGCCTTTGGCCACAGCATTCCTATGCTGTTTTAAATGTGCTATATAAATAAAGTGACATTGACATGAACCTTCTCAGTTTGCAGATCTGCACTGTGATAACCGCTGACTGCTCGCCGCGCACGTGCAATGTCAGGATTACAATGGCTGTCAGAAGCAGTTTATTAGCCTGAGCTTAAAGAGGCTCCTCGGCCTTAGCTGAGAAGATGCTGATTTTTACAACTTTACAACAATCTAGCCAAGAACAGGCCATTCAGTCCTATCTACTTCACTCGTTCAAATTAACATGAGGTTGAGTTTTGAACGACTCTAAAGTCCTCCAGTCTACCACACTACTTATTCCAAGTGTCTGGGGTTCTCTGTGTAAAGATAAACGTCCTAATTAAAGACTTCAGTCAGGTCTCCTCTTAATCTTCTTTTGCTTAAACTGTAAAAGCTCAGCTCTTTGAATCTTTGCTCATAATTCATCCCCTGTAGCCCTGAATCAGCCTTGTCGCTCTTCTCTCAAAACTGCACTCCGTACTTCTGATGAGGCCTTCCCAGTGCCTTATAATATTGCTATCCTTCTGTATCATCCTGGGTTTTATAGGACTTGCCAAGTCCGTTGCTAGGTCGGTCTACTTTGGCACTTTGAGATTAACACACAAACACATTGGGGTCCTGTAGACAGAGTCTCAGATGAAAGCCCCACAATATTCTACTTATAACGTAGACAGCCTTAAATAGACAATGGAGTCTCTACTTAAGGGTGTCCTTATCACCAGCACTGATGAACATATGGGTGTCATCATAACACAATTCAAAGTGCAGCTCTTATGGTTACTATGCCACTTAGCATCTACACAGCATGCCCTACTTGTACCCCACTTGTTAGCCTTGATAAAGTCTGTGAGCAGGTCATGTGCCCCCCCATACATGTGTCTTCATTTTCAAATGATTATTTCTAGTCACTCTAGATAAGTGTAGTCAAAGTGTAGAAGTTTAACAGCAATGTGGTATTTATTAAATGAATAATAATGCCAAATAGAACAAGAAATAAGGTCGATAGTAAAGTCTGGAGATGTATATATACAGTCTTTAGAAAACGCTTACAGAAAGTGAGACATGTGACAGATGTGACATGTGACAGATGGATGTCATTGGGGGGCTTGTTGATTTAGTTATCCACGTTGTTCCTGAGATGCTTTCGCTGATGATTAGATGAAACGGTCGTACGTCTCGCCCACTTCTGATGTCACTTCTGTTCATCGCTGTTTCTTTTTCTGTCATTGCTCTCAGATGAAGCACATTTATTTTTCAATTCTTTCTTTCCCAATCTGTAAACCAATTTAGTTCTTGATGCCCATCTGTGATAAAGTAACCAATACAGTTTGAGGCACCTCCTTGATTTCTCTGATGGATTACTGGTACAATTCAGGAAATCAGGATGCTTGATGTCCTGCCTCCTTAAGTGTTAAATTTATCCTGTCCTTTTGATTAAAATATTTGTTTTAAGGCGATCCCATTCATTAACTGTCCTTATGCGAGAATCAAGACATCGGGTTTATAGACAACTGGGATCTTTTTTGGGAAAGGCCGCGCACCTTCAAGCGGGATGGACTGCATCCGAATAGATTTGGCGCCCGGGTCCTCTCCGAAAACATCGCTAAGGTAATTCGTCTATCTTGACTGTCTACTTCTACTTTTAACCCCTTACGTAATGCTACTGCTTTGATAGGACATAAGGGCTTAACAGAGTCTTCCGTTAAAGTGCACAACATTAATAATCTAATAACAAATCTTAATGCACGTAAAAAATCTAGGCAGTGCGACATAAACACCAATAATTTAATTGAAATTACTACTTCAGATCAACACTGCATTAAGACTATAAAAACGGATTGTAGATTACATAAAAATACACACACAGGCGTTAACAAAAATAACTTAATTTTTGTTCCAATTACCAATAACACGCATAAAATTCAGCTCTGCCATCAGAAACATTAAATATGGCATTATAAAATGTTAGAGCTTTAACTAACAAGACATTTTTTATAAACGATCTTATTGGTGATATAAAGATTGATTTTATTGCACTAAGTGAAACATGGCTTAGCTCAGACGGCGTGGCTGTTTTAATCGAATCTGCGCCTCCGGATTACAGTTTTAATCGTGCAGACCGCCAGGGGAAAAAGGGGGGAGGATTGGCAAACATTTATTCGAGCCGATTAAAATGTAAAGATGTTAGTTTTGGTAAATTTAAGTCCTTTGAGTATCTTGCCGTTGTTATTCATGGAGATTCTCACGTTTTAGTATTATCCGTGTATAGACCTCCTAAATATAATGCGTCTTTCCTTGAGGAATTCTCTGACTTAATGTCAATTTTAATTACAAACTATGACGCACTCTTAATAGTCAGCGACTTTAACTTTCATGTCGACAATCAGTGTGACCAAAAGGTAAAAGAATTCATGAACCTCCTGGACTCTTTTGATTTGAGACAGCTCGTTAATCAGTCTACACATAAAGCAGGTCATACGTTAGACTTAGTGATTGCTAAAGGACTTAAAGTCGATTTAAAGCATGTCATTGATATTGGTCTATCAGACCATTTCCTTCTACTATTTAATATTGAAATAAAGATAGAAAACACTCATGAGAAGCATTTTGTTAAAAAACGCTTCTTTGACTCATCAGCAGCTTTAAAACTTACAAACATTCTAAGCAATCAGTCCATTTATAATGCCAACTATAATAGCGAGGATAATGTAAATAGTAAAGTGGAAAACTTTAATTCTAAAGTAAGAGCTGCTGTTGACATAGTTGCACCTGAAAAGACAGTGTGATGGATGTCTGGCAAGAGTTGCCGGCCCTCAACCCCAGGCCGCCAGGAGGAGCTCTCCCGACAGCATGGACGTGCCCCGAGTTCCAGCAGGGCCTCATGGACTTTGTAGTTTTTACACACAGCCCTGCTGGATACCTTGGGGACCACAAGGAGTCGCTATAGGAGTCTACGAGCCTCGCTATGTGCCCTATAACCTTGAAGTGCGTCCTGGTCACGTGAATGGGAGGAATGACGTACTTCCAGGTTGAAGAAAAGAAGTTTTAACTGACCCGGAAGTGATAGAAAGTCACATGGACTGAGGGACAAACACTTCTGGGTCAAGGAGTATAAAGGACTATGGGAAATCCCAGACGGACGAGCTGAGTTGGGAGGCAGGGTGGCTAAGCGTCTGGGAGAGTGGAGGATTATTATTATTATTATTATTATTGTTGTTATTGTTATTGGAGTATTTGGGAGTGGAGGGTGCTTTGTGCACATTATTGATATAATAAATATCATTATTGGACTTTTACCTAGTGTCTGACGTGGTGTCTGAGGGTGCAAGGGTGCGAGCAAGCACTTAATCTATTACAATTGGCGTAGCCGGCAGGATTCTCTGGCCGTCAGTTTGGCAGAGGACCTGAATTTAAAAATTTATTGTGGACAGAATACCCCGGGAAGATAGCGTCAAGACACACACAGGAAAAATCGCCAGAAACCTCACCTTTATCAAGTCCGTCATGAGGAAGAAGAAGACAAAGCAGAGCGCCAGCAACAGTGGAGGTCTAGCGCTCGGCATTGCCTGCGCTCAAGAGGAGCTATGGAGCGGCTACGCATTTCGGGAGAGATTTCCGGAGGAGGGCGTCTCCGGCGAGGTATGCGGGAATGTACTGAATAATCTTTTAAATTAACACATGATGTCCCATGTACATACCTCCCAGATGTCCATCCGAAGGCTCTGCGGGAGGCAGAAGACAGACCCGAAGGCGATGGCGCTCTCATTCAGGCAAACGAGTAACCCGAAGGACTTCCGCATTACGGGTGCGGCGAGGGACACGTGACCAACCACAAGGGATTCCAGGAAGGTGGCGTTCGTATCCAGCTGTTTGTGGCTTCGCCCAGAAAAGACGGACTTGAGTTTTCAAGCGGGAAAGGGAGGCGATCAAGTACCGCTCTCCCTACAAAAGGTAAGGAGGTCCGGGAAATGACTGATCGGCCCATCGAAAAATTGATACAGACGGATCGCAGTCAGCCAAAAGCAGCACGCGGTCCTCCAAAAGAACTCCAAATCCCAGGCTCCCTTGCGGGACCTGTCTGAGCACGCGATGCCAGGGCGGCCGTGTTTATTGGCTCCCACCGGAGGGTAAGGCTAATGATGGCTCGAGCATGCCTCCAGGTGAATTAAGTAACTTTTTGGAAGTGCACGAGCTGGAAAAGTTGCTTCAGCCCGTGCACAAATTTTTACAGGTGGTGGAGACAATAAAGAAGATCGCGGGGATCTGGGGCAGCGGCGGCGCCTTTAAGGAGGGTGGATGAATTCCTACGGCGATTTGGTCAGGAGTCTCCCATCATGATTGATTTGGCGGTACAGGTGAGTTTTACCGGTACCGTACAGAATAAGGGGACACAGAGTGACACGGGACCGCGGTTAATTAGTAGCGGGTGCCAAGTCACTACTAGCCCTACAAGTGAATGTGGGGTGATGACAGAAGGGGCGGTGGAAGCACCGATCGTACCAGAGCAGCTGAAAAGTGCTGTCTCTCGGAGCAATGCGGTGCTGAAGATGCCGCCTCTGGTTATTTTAAAGTCAACGGGCATGCAAACAGCAAAGAGGCTCTCTTATACCAATAGAGACTCAAGCTGTGCACCGGCCCCAGAGTAAGCAGGGGATCCCCGAAATACACCGTGGGTCTCCTGACAAGGTGGAAAAAAGGGCGGAGAGCAGCGAGGCGGCCAGTACACCTCCGTGGCAGAGAAAGGGTAGAGCTGACGGAGTTCCAGCGGTGTTTTCAGTATCGCGGAGGACTACTACCAGGAGGGCAATGTCAGTGCTACAATTGTCGCGGCAGGGACACGTGTGGCGAAGCTGTCCTCAGAGGACAGGAAATCGGTGGGACAGAAGATCCACCATTTCCCCAAGGTTCTCTGCGGATCATGGACAACATAGCCAAGGTCCGACTGACGTGTTCTCCTGGAGGAGGTCATCCCTCGCGGGGCTAGACGCTCCGCCCCAGTTGGCTTCACTAAGGGGGGGGGGGGAGTGTGATGGATGTCCGGCAAGAGTTGCCGGCCCTCAACCCCAGGCCGCCAGGAGGAGCTCTCCCGACAGCATTGGCGTGCCCGAGTTCCAGCAGGGCCTCATGGACTTTGTAGTTTTTACACACAGCCCTGCTGGATACCTTGGGGACCACAAGGAGTCGCTATAGGAGTCTACGAGCCTCGCTATGTGCCCTATAACCTGGAAGTGCATCCTGGTCACGTGAATGGGAGGAATGACGTACTTCCAGGTTGAAGAAAAGAGAAGTTTTAACTGACCCGGAAGTGATAGAAAGTCACGTGGACTGAGGGACAAACACTTCTGGGTCAAGGAGTATAAAGGACTATGGGAAATCCCAGACGGACGAGCTGAGTTGGGAGGCAGGGTGGCTAAGCGTCTGGGAGAGTGGAGGATTATTATTATTATTATTATTATTATTGTTGTTATTGTTATTGGAGTATTTGGGAGTGGAGGGTGCTTTGTGACATTATTGATATAATAAATATCATTATTGGACTTTTACCTAGTGTCTGACGTGGTGTCTGAGGGTGCAAGGGTGCGAGCAAGCACTTAATCTATTACAACAGTTAAAAAATCTTCTAGTATTGTTATTCCATGGAAGACCCAAAGAGTGTCTGATTTAAAAAGAACATGTCGTAGAGCTGAGCGTAAATGGAGGAAAACAAATCTAACTATCCTTTATGAGATATTGAAGGTTAAAATTACAGAATACAATAACACAGTCCGTCTTGAGAGGCACTGCTATTTCTCTAATATTATAAATAACAATGCTAGTAATCCCAGAGTCTTATTTTCTACAATTGATCGTCTGTTAAACCAGGTAACTCAAAGGAATGCCCCCAGAATACTTCCTGTGAAACCTTTGAGAACATTGCTGTATTTTCCAATCAAAAAATTAATGATATTAGAGATAACATAGTATATCTCCCCAACACTGCAGAACCTCCTAAACCCCAGTACTCCATTATAAACAAATTAAATTCTTTTACCAGGATAGATTTACCTGATTTATATAAAATAATTTCTCAACTGAAACCCTCCACCTGCGTCCTTAAACCAATACCAACCAGGTTTTTCAAAGAAATATCAGGCGTGCTAATTGACAATATTCTGGACATAGTTAATTCGTCATTAGATACGGGGGTCTTTCCTGACTGTCTTAAGACTGCTGTTGTTAAACCCCTGTTCAAGAAACATAATCTTGACCCCTCTGCCTTTGAAAATTTTAGTCCCATCTCCAACCTGCCCTTCTTAAGTAAAATTCTAGAGAAGGCAGTCATTTTGCAATTAAATGACCACCTCAATAAACCTGCTATTCTTGATAAATTTCAGTCAGGTTTCAGAACAAATCACAGCACAGAAACTGCACTCGTTAAAGTAGTAAATGACTTGCGGGTAAATGCAGACAGAGGCCATTTATCTGTTCTCATCCTCTTAGATCTGAGTGCTGCATTTGACACCATTGATCATAATATTCTTAGAAATCGCCTTAGTCAATGGGTGGGCCTCTCTGGCAGTGTCTTAAATTAGTTTGAATCCTACCTGGCAGGTAGAAAATTCTTTGTTAGTTGTGGTAATCACATCTCAAAGACACATGATATCCGATATGGTGTTCCACAAGGCTCTATCCTGGGTCCGCTGCTCTTCTCAATCTACATGCTTCCGTTAGGTCAGATTATCTCAGGTTACAACGTGAGCTACCACAGCTATGCTGATGACACACAGCTGTACTTATCAATAGCACCTGATGACTCCGACTCTCTCGATTCACTAACACAATGTCTCACTGGTATTTCTGAATGGATGAATAGTCATTTTCTCAAACTAAATAAAGAGAAAACTGAAATCTTAGTAATTGGCAATAATGGATTCAATGAGGTTATCAGAAATAAACTTGATGCACTAGGATTAAAAGTTAAGACGGAAGTAAAAAACTTAGGGGTAACCGTTGACTGTAATCTGAATTTTAAATCGTATATTCATCAGACCACTAGGACAGCATTTTTCACTTAAGAAACAATGCAAAAGTTAGACCACTTATATCACTGAAAGATGCTGAGAAATTAATTCATGCTTTTGTTTTCAGTAGACTAGATTACTGTAACGCACTCCTCTCAGGACTACCCAAAAAAGACATAAATCACTTGCAACGAGTGCAGAATGCAGCTGCTAGAATCCTAACTGGGAAAAGAAAATCCAAACACATTTCTCCAGTTTTGATGTCACTACACTGGTTACCTGTGTCATTCAGGATTGATTTTAAAATTCTGCTTATGGTTTATAAAGCCTTAAATAATCTGCTCCATCTTATATATCGGAATGCCTGACACTTTATATTCCAAATCGTAACCTTAGATCTTCAAATGAGTGTCTCCTTATAATTCCAAAAGCTAAACTTAAAAGAAGTGGTGAGGCGGCCTTCTGCTGTTATGCACCTAAAATCTGGAATAGCCTGCCAATAGGAATTCACCAGGCTAATACAGTAGAGCAGTTTAAAACACTGCTGAAAACACATTACTTTAACATGGCCTTCTCCTAACTTTACTTTAACTTAATACTGATACTCTGTATGTTCAATTCATCACAATAACTATTCATAGTGGCTCTAAAATCCGTACTGACCCCTACTCTCTCTTCTGTTTCTTTTTCCGGTTTCTTTGTGGTGGCGGCCTGCGCCACCTCCACCTACTCAAAGCATCATGATGCACCAACATTGATGGACTGAAAGCCAGAAGTCTACGTGACCATCATCATCAAGTCCTTCCATGAAAACCCTAAATACAAAGAGGACTGTTTGACTTATGTTAGGTAGATTGCCCAGAGGGGACTGGGTGGTCTCGTGGTCTGGAACCCCTACAGATTTTATTTTTTTTCTCCAGCTTTTTTGTTTTTTCTGTCCACCCTGGCCATCGGACCTTACTTATTCTATGTTAATTAATGTTGACTTATGTTTATTTGTTATTGTGTCTTCTATTTTTCTATTCATTTTGTAAAGCACTTTGAGCTACATTTTATTGTATGAATATGTGCTATATAAATACATGTTGATTGATTGATTGATTGATTATAAGATGAAGTTCATTTTTGTCTATGTGATCATAAAATAAAATCTAAAATGCACAGCACTAAAGGTGAACTGTGGGCCCGTCAAACCCTTGACCTTCCTTGTCCCCATACCCTTCCAGTCACCCCAACTGTCCAGGTACTTTGTGTCCCCTAAACTGATTTGGCTCACCAATAATATATGAAGAATTTCACAATTCAATGTAAGTGTAATCAGCAGGTGTAGTTCTTCTACTGGGATCCCATCAGATATACTGTATTCTGTATAATGTGCCTCTGCCATTTCTTATTGACTCCATAAGCATTCTGAAACTTGTGTGACTTTAACTCCTCTTGTATTCTCTTATTTCTTCCAAGTGACCGAGTTGCTGTATTCAGGGTAGAAGCTGGACTGCCTAAATCTCAAGCGCCTGTTTCAAGTTCAAGTGATGTGTCAATTTCAAGTGAGTGTTTACCACATTGCTAACTGTTGTAACTATTCATTCCACCCGTGGACCCCTAACAGAAGTCCTCCTTTCTAAGCTCCAATGTTAGGAGTTGCTTTCCAAACAGCAGAAATGTTTTACGATGTCTTTGTGTCTGATGAATAAATGAACGGTCATTGTTAGGAGCCCCTTTCACAAATGAGGCCTTTGTCTCGGCCTTTAAATAATCCAGTGTCATTTGATTCAGACAGTAGAGAGGTCGACTGGCCAGACTACTGTATATTGTGACAACCTGAACAGGAAATCGAGTGTCTTCTCATCCTGAAAACTGCACCCAGCAGGCGGACACCCCCTCGTTTCATGAGGCCGGTCTGTGTTAATAATAAATGCTTCCTTCCATTCTTTGGAGTCCTTGCGTCGTGTGGTCACTTTTTAAACATTAACTGTGCAGTGTGCTTTATATTACATTTCCATGGCTTCTCATCAGTTCTCTGATAGACTTCACAGATCTGCACTCTGTTTTTGACAGGATTGGAAGGAGCCCAGTTTGTCAAAAGGCCCAAAACTTCTTTATCCTTTAGCTGTTCTTACAGCATTTTATTTGAGTTTTCTTCACCTTATTGCCTTTTTATTTTTTATTGTTAGACCCAATTTATTCACTAAATAATTACATAATACAGCATCAAATCTAACATTCTAAGTTGGAGTTTGAAGTTGAAAATTCCCCGATTTAATTTGGCTTTAACGACCAGTTGCTTCTGGTACATTCCTGAGTTTCTGCTTCTCTCTGAGACATGCACTCCCCCACAATTCCTAACTATAGTAGCCATTCAAGGCACAGCAGCTGTGGAGTGATTTGTGGCGTGGTGGATAGTTACACTGGGACTAGCCTGGCGAGATCAGAGAACTGCCAGAGTGCCATGTAGCAAAGGAAATAGTGGACCCTGAGCACAAGTCTTTGGAGGACCTCTGGGGGAGAGCATCGCTCCCACAGTCACAGGCACTGTTGTGCAGCTCCCTTCTTGATTCAGTCCTTAGGGCACACAGCACGCCATTCATCCACCTCCTCGTACTCGCTTAGCACATTACAAACAGGTGGAGAAAAACAGCCTGCCTCCAAATTTCCATTGAATCACAAAGTATTATATACTGACAGCTCAAAGGATGGCCATCACTGTAAGTTAAATGATCCCCTAGTTCAGTATAGTAGGCTAAACATGTCAATATACAGGCTACAAAAACCAAAAGAAATGCTAAATACTTGGTCTGTCTAGGCCTCCTAGTGATTCCCTCTTAGTCTTTTGACTGTCTTGGGCGTTGTCTTCCCTTTGGGTCCTAAGGAATCCCTAAAATGTGTCCTAATCTGTCCTGCCCTGCACTCAGAAAGCAGCTTACCTCTGCATGCAGTACATCAGATGTTTTGTGCTTCTGGAAAGGAACACTCAACTTTTGTCTCTCAGTGTCCCTGTTGTCTCGTCTTCTCTGGCACTTAACAATGATGATGCAGCCCTATGGCCTCCTTCAGCAGGATTGTGATGCTTGCTTCTGGTCCAAGTGTAAAGACTTAGCTGCACACAAATCCAGTTAAAAATATATATACAAATAATAGTCTGTAGAAATGAATCCAAGAACGCATTTTCCTGGCTGTCGGTCATAACGAGCCTGATGTCTTCGTTGCCAGCAGACGCTGTTTCTCTTTTTTGGCTGCTCTTCCTGGACTATTAATCCAGACCCTATTATCAGATGTAATTACTAACAGCTCTCCAATTTGCATTACCTTGTCCACTTAGCCAGAGTGATTGTCATTTCTTCTTTCAAGAGAGAGTGCTCACATATTTTATTAAAATAGCTGCTTTCTGTCCGTGCTGCACAATAACTCGTAGAGCTCTTCAACTACCAAACCGGCTTAACAAATATGCTGCTCTGGTGCTCCTGTAACAAGACCCTGAAGAAACTGCCCAGCGTTTGGTGTGAATCATAACAGGCCTTTCTGTTTGTGCTTCTTAACATCAAAGCAACAGCTTGTATTGCCGCTCACTACCCAGATTTTACATACCGAGTGCTAGAAACTGGACGGTAAGCCACTGGCTTCCATTTTCTTATTCCCCTCTATGATGTTGTGCTGCTTGAAAAGTCAATAAGAATTTCACTCCAACTAACTACTAAAATGGTCATTCCAATTCATTCACTCTTAACTTTCCTATACAAGCCTGTCCTTGTCAACTGTCTGTCTAATAGAAATATTTTCCTCTTCAGCACTAATCAGCACGGGGGCTTTGAGAGAAGTGCATCCACTAACCAGCTTCATTTTCACCTTCTTATAGCCAGTAACCGCTCTTCACCTTCAATGTCATCAGGATCGACATGGCTTCTGTTGTAAATGCCAATTAAAGTTAAAAACATGCCACTCCTCTTCTCTCAGTTGAAGGGGACCACCTTTCAAACGCTGACCTCAGGGCTGTTCTGTCCACCCCTTACCCAAACCTGGGAATTGCCCCCCAACCCCACATGCTGCTCTCACCAAGACGCACGTCCCCATCAGACGCCTCTGTCTGCTCTTCCAGCACAACCAGCAGCATACATGAATGGCTGCCACCGCCCCATCACCACTCTGCTCTGCTGTACGCTGCGCTCCTGTGTGTCAAGTAGAAGCTGCAATTCCCCTTCCTCTTAACAGAAGCGACTCTCTTATCAGCAGTCAGGTATGAGGGTGCAGTGATCTGAGACAAACTGAATTGTGACGGCTCTCCTGCATTGGTTTCTCGTTTCTCTCAGTCCCAGGACCCCTCAAATAAAGTATGTACTTTAACACTGAGCGTCTGCTGCCTATTCTGTATGACATTTTTCTTCACGGTTGTTACAAACACTGCTAGCTTCTCCTAACTTTTTTGCCAGGTATTTTTCAGCTGTCTTGCCTTCTTCTCTCCTTGGTTTATGAGCCATATACAACCTCTCTGACCAGCAGACAATTGTACGTTTTCTATTTTTGTACACTAGCCCAGTCGCCTTTGTAGCTGCGTCCACTTTCGACACCACTTTCACCGTCACTGCTGCTGAGTCCGTCTCTACTGCTGCTGGTTTAGCTGCTGCTGCTGACTACGTTTTTAGCTCGACCAGCTGAATGTACCGTGAAGTGAGTGGTCAGTAAATAAAGAGCTGGGAAGGACTTGAGTCGAGCAGACACAAAACTGACCAGAGACAGCAAAGGGCAGTACAGCATCTTGACTGTGAACATGGCAGGGGTCGAGCAAAATGAAAACACAAAGTAACGCAATAACAGTATGAAAACATAACCCGCTGCCGGCCTCTGGGACATCTCTATACAGCCGTTTTAGTGTCTATCACCACCTTAACATGGTCGCTGGTCCACCCAACAGCTTTCACATTCACAATTCCTTTTTTTACGTCACCTCTGGCCACATTCCCTCCCTGCCAAAATCCCCTCTGTTCAGATCCCACTACGGACACTGTGACCATAGGTAAGTCCCTTGAACTGCCTGTGCTCCAGTTGGAAAAAACAAAAAGAAATGAAATCAGTTGTATCTCAGATTTTGTAAGTCACTTTGGATGAAGGTGACATCTAAAGAGTTAAATTACATTAAAAGCTGAAAGAAGGAGAAACATTCTACTCCATCCTGGGACAACGTGTAAGATTAGTTAATGTAATCTGTGTTAATTCATCCTTGGAATTCCTTCATCACGTCTTACTCTTAATGCGAGTCGTAGACATTCCACTCCATACAGAGTCTTTAATTGGCATTATTGTAAATGTGGGAGATCGCATTCCTGGCAGGCAAACCATACTTGGTCTTTTAACAAGGCTCATGCTTGTATAGAAGCACCTCTGTGAATGGGGTGTATATTCTTAATGTTGTCTACGAAGAAAGAACGAAGGCAACCTAAGGGGGTGACGGCAATACAGTGTGTGGGTCCTGACATGAGCCCCGCAATTCTAGGGATATTAAACTGTGCTTCATATCGCTCTGCAGTCTCATTTTACACCCACATAAATGGCCGACTGCTCATTTGATAAGTCTGGGGGTGTTCTGTTCTCAGCACTCTCTTATAGCACACATAGACAGACGTCATTAACAAAGATTTATAGATTTTGAGCAAACAATACTAGAAAACCTCCTTTATTCACATAGCAGGAGTGTAATAATCTTAATCTGCGTTTTGTGTACATTTTGATTCTCCTTTTGATCATTAAACTGAATCTGCACACCTCATTGTTGACCTCCCCATTTGCTGCACTCTGATCACACCCCACAGTCTTGTCTAAGTGTGTAAGAATAAGCATTATGACTGATATCACTATTTTGGGGAATTTGGAACACTGCATTAATCCCTGAGGGGAAATTGTCTTTTCATGTGACCTTTGGGGGGTCAGCCAGTGTGCAGCACCCCTGGAGCAACTTTCAGGTGAAGGGTCTTGCTCAAGGGCCCAACGGGTAGGATTCCTTCTGGCAGTAACAAGATATGAACGGGCAGCCTTTGAGAACCCAGCACAGACCCTTCGCCTCAGAGCCACCGCTTCAGCGTGACAATGCAGGCCTGTTTTTAGTAAAGTCGTTAAAGTGTTCATCATCCTGTATTTCTAGTTTAGTTTCAGATTGAAGTCTGAACTTATCTAGGCAGGTAAAAGCCGTTAGCTTTGGGTCCCTATAACTCAAAGCTCAACCTCCCACCGTTATTTTATTAATTCTTGGAATCGTTAGCAGGCCGGCATCTTGAGATCTTAATGCTCTCTCTGGTTTGGAAGTAAAAATAAGTAAAGTTAGATGAGTAAGGAGGGCCTCGGCCGTTTAGGGCTTTATGTGTTAAAAGGAGGACTTTGAAATCTGACCCACCCGGGAGCCAATGTAAGGACTTGAGTGACCATTTTGATCTCTGACATTAATTGCATTTTTGTTTAGTTACATTTTAGTCATTTAATTAAGTAAATTAATTTCAGTCAACACAAAATCCATTGGTATTAGTCATCTACAAATAAATCAGTCCAAATCAGATGGATATCTTGTTTATATATGAATTTACAGAGATTACACTAAACTATTCGAACATACTAAGATGTACAGTGGCTATAGAAAAGAATCCCCCCTTTGAAATATTCCCATTTGTTTTTCTTTTTAGCCTTAAATGAAAACACACAAACCAGTAGTTCTTCCAGCTTTACTTACTCAGTGCAGTCTATAACATCCAAGTGAAAGATGTCACCGTACAAGAAATACATTTTTGTCATCGTGTCCCTATGCTGAGGTAATGTGCTCCGCATCAAAAAATCTATAAAACGGAAAAGATGTTTTCATTCATTGGTTTGTTTAACATTGTGAAAATATTATCAGCCTGAGAAAGCAATTGAACAGAACATGAATATCAATCACACCTTCACAGATTTCACTTGACAGTATCTGGCAAGAAGCACTATGGGCCACAATACTGCCAGATACCTTAGCAAAATTGTCATCAGGACTCTAAAATCAGGCCACAAATGGCAGTGAAGATTAATGGGGAGCTAACGAAACGGTTCAAATCTACAGTAAGACTTTCTCTCTTGAATTCATCACAACGAGCTCTCTTAGGCTGAGTTTATACTTCAGGAGACGTGACGCATGCTCCAGCGGACACTATTGCTACGCAAGCATCATACTGTTTATACTTGATCGCGTACTTTACATAAATCTGGAAGATTCCACCAGGTGGCAGTGCGAGATATCATCACGTTGAGAACGGGTTCGGCTTCGCTCAAACGGCGATTAAATTCCAAGGACACCTTTGCCGCAGTATCTCTGAAAAGGATGGATGTTTAATGATTACATCTGTCATTTCAGCAAGCATCGCGCACACGAGAGAGAGTCAATCAATCCCTGGACGAAGCATCAGCTCAGCACAAGGTGAACACAAGCACACGTACACAGTAGCGTCATTTTAACATCACCAAATCCCCAAACCTTCATGTATTTGGAAGGAAACCGGAGCACACTGTGGAAAGCCACCAAGAAAACATGAAAACTCCAGGTAGGGAACACCAGGGACGCGACTCCCTACTGTGACACAGCAGCGCTACCGCTCTGCCACCACGTGTGTCATTATTATCAGTATTCATTATTTAAATGAAGTTAGCGACTTACCTGTAAAATGTAACATACGTACTTAAATGCATTTCATCATGAAAGTGATATCAAGTATAAATGTAAGGATTCTAAATGTGCAGAGCGCTGGAATATCATAACTTTAATGTGTTCTGGGTGGCGATTTGCTCCTGTCAGTTCAGGAGGAAGTCCCAGAAGAACGTAGCGATTGTTCTTTCATTCATGTTTCATTCTTCAAACATCAGAGCACGCACATCGACCCTGTAGGATCTGTAAAGCGACTTGCTGTCACATGTCGATAGTAAACAGAGACTCTGACGTCACATTCTGACTTGATCACACTGCGCCCCCAACTTTCTGATGGTCCTGAAACTCGACGCGCGTGGCGTTAATTTCTGTGGATGTGCTCAGAGGATGCGTTGAATGAAATCTGGGAACACGTGACAGCCATGATGCATGCGCATACGCGTTCAGAGCATGAAGTATAAACTGTCCCCAAGGCTTTTCTGATACCTTAGAACACAATCGTGTCAATCCAACGACTGAAGTGAAGGCCATGCAGCCATAAGATCACTGAAAAATGGCAAGGCAACCCAAGTAGAACAGGTCACCCCAGAGGCAATCGAAGTTGGGGAGATGTCCTACTCCATCAGCTCCATGCTCTCTTCCAACTGGTCTGACCCACGTGCCTTTGGCATGGAAGAAAGAAAGAAAGCTCTGATTGTGCAAATCCTCAAGAAAGGAGACAATTGAGAATTTGTTCTTTATTGATTAATTGATTGATTTATTGTTCTTAAAGCTATGTGAACACCAATTTAAATGTAACTATAACCACTGATATTACATTAAGTGAATTTTCTGCTTAAATAAGACATACTTTTATATTTTATATGTATTCTTATTATTTTGGTGATGCTGATTTAAATCCTTTAATTTTCCAAACCTTGAAAATGTATTTCTTTAGGAAATGCTTTCTTCGTTTATGTCTTTCTTTAAACTTAGCAATCTGAACTCTGATTATAACAGAAATACATTTCACGTCTTCCTATCTACTGTACATGGCACATTTCTATAAGCAGGCCGGCGTTCCATCGTTCATTCCATCAGCAGCTTAATCTCCAGTCCCTGCAGGGTGGTCTGTGCAGTACTGTTACATTTGGGCTCAAATTATTATTATACGTTTTATCAAGCAGTCTGCACACAAACTAAGAACAGTATAACAGATGTGAAAGGCACTATATAATAGATAGACCAATAGCTAGATAAGGCACTGCATTGTTACTTGACGTGATTTAATACTTTAGCGAAAGCATTTCAAACGATCCCAAGCCCGGCAGTTACAGTTTAGAATTTGGGAGTAACCATGAAACAAATTGAAAAGTGTTGAAACTTATTTTCAAGGACAATTTTACTGTTTAGCACAGAAAGTCCTGTTCCTCCTTAATTTGCTGAAAACACGGGCAACCTTGGTAACAGCTGGATGATTTGTTACAAACCACGTGGTCCACTTTTCTGGGTAACTTAGACTTTATATAACAGTGTAACTGTTCAGTTCATTTGCATTCGTGAAGAGAGACGGACGGACAGAGAACTTGTTAGTGGATTAGAGAGGAGCTGTTTTAAAGTTTCTATCAAGAAGGCTAGCAGAGTACATTACTTAGCCAACGAAGAAACCTGTGAAATACAGCGAGCAGAAGAACACGCAGGTAGGCATAATTTATGAACTTCAAATTCTTTGTTTCTTAAATGCAGACAGCCTGTATTTAGCAGTTAAGGTGTGGTCAAGCGAGAGTCAAAAGAAATTCCTCAGTCCAGTCAAGTTTGTTTTAAAAAAGGTTTAGTGAAACTTACAAGCAAACAGTTCACACGAGAAGAGACAATAAAGTTTCTTGTTAAACTTCAGTTGTCTTTTTCTACTTTAAGATGAGTTATTACTCTGTGCTTTACTTCACATTCAGTGCGATCTTTACGTGAGGCACTGTTTGCTCAGTAGAGCACGTTACGTTACACCCAGCTGGGCACGGTTTAAAACTGTGTGCCCTCCATGCCTTCCTTACGCCAAGGCAGACCACTAAGTCGGAGAGACTGGGAGTAGAATATTCCAGTTCAGCTAAGTGTGTGTGGGGGGGTGATAATTGAACCTCCCGTGTACTATGCACTGATATGTAGGCAAACATTTAATAGAACTTAGAAAATACTTTTATCGACTTAACGTAACTGAAATGACTAGCAAATGGCTCTCACACATCTGGTCCTAATTGTTTATGCTAAGGGCAAACGTCAGTGACTTTAACGTGACCTAGCCAAGAGCCTTTAACTTTCAGGAAGATTTCAATGAAAACTTAAATGTCCTGTACATGAACAAAGCCAGTTTAAGTATGGCAAATGTAAGATGAATCACTTCAATGAACTGCCGTTTCTTGGCACAGGCACAGCTTGCTGACGGGTCTGTCCAGTGCTGTGTTTCTTTATTGATGAACACAAGTCAGGGCGGCAGAAGCTGCAGCCTGTGAATTCTTGTGATTAATTGCTGGGTATTGAGCCTCCCCTGGCATAGCAGCTAGCAGCACAGGACAGGATCAAGTTTGGACATTTGGCTCCTTTACATGGTGGTGGTTTTTGTGTAAGGCTTTAATCTGTTCGGGGTGATTGACTGAGATGAGTAAGCTGCTTATTTCTTTAGACGAGTCTTCTAGAGAAAGTGTCTTGAACGTCATTGCTGATTTGTATTCCTTCATTTGTTTTTTGTCTTTCTGAGCTGTGTTCAGGTTGGCTGACCATATATTGGAATGCCTTTATTTTGTCGTCTTTTAAGTGAAAGAACCATGCTGCTGCTTTCTTCAAGCTTAGCCGTTCTGAGTTTTAGTCTATAAGCTCTTTTACTGTTTCAGTTTTATCTTCCGCACTCGTTGAATTTGCTGCACAGCCTTTGACTTCTGGGCCATCATTAATAAGCAAGTCCCCCTCATCAGGTCTGACTTTAACAGGACGTTTGGGCCTTGAAGCCATGATTTACTTGTGATGAAGCTTTCTGTAGTCAATCTTCTTGATGTCTTGTCTGCTGGGTTTAGTGCAGATGTGACGTACCTCCATTGCGAGGGCTGTGAGTGCCCCCTTATCTCTATAACTCTGTTAACAGCAAAGGTTTTCTAGCGAGCAGTTTGATTTACAATGTGCCTTAGTACGGTGGTGCTGTCAGTCCAAAGGTTGACTCATGCAGTGGAATTTACTGTTCATGTTTTAGCATCTTCTTTATTTTGACGGCTAGCACAGCTGCTGTTCATTCTAACCTCGGTATAGTGGCAGGTTTCAGTGGAGCTGCTCTTGACTTCCTCAGTTTGAATGAAGACTGTCTCTTTATGTTCTTTGTTGGTTAAGAGAAGGTAAGAAGCCATGCCATATCCATCTTGAGAAGTGTCTCCAAAATGATGCATTGGTGCAGACTTTATGTGACCACACCCAGTCGGTTTAATGCACCTGCTTACAGTGTAATCTACAAGGAACTGCAAATTGTCATCCATGCTGGACATACGTAATTTTCACTTCTTCATCCCCTCCATATTCCTCTTTACACTTCCCTTAAAATAAGTTTAGCAGGCAGTATAACTGGTGCTAACAATCCAAGTGGATCATATACTGACCTGTCCACTAGCCTAGCAGGTTTATCTTGCAGCTTTACCAGGAACTTGAAATAAGGTTGTGACTCTAATCCACCACAGGGGGGCGCCATTGGACCCTGTATTTATTTCAGCTGCGAGTCTTAGGGAGGTCTGGCTTAAAGCCCATGGAGATATGGAGAGAGCGGGACCATCACGTGAGCCTGAAGTTATTTGGTTCCTGCCAGTTTCTTCACACAACTTGTGCAAAGGAGTTACTTATTCAGCGTTAAGAGCCAATGAAAATGTTCAGCAGTGTTAACAGATATTAACGTGCGTCACTAAAATGGGCCCTTTATTATTTTGGGTGTGGAGAAAAATCAGTTTTCCACATTTTCTACCTGATCAGATACAAAGGAGTTACAAGGCAGGTGACTTTGTTAACTGGCAGTTCAGTTTTGCCCAGCTCAATGACAAACATGGCACACTTTCATATCTAATGTGTAAGAGGTACTCTGATGTTTAATGGGCACAGTAAAGCGTTAGGTGATGTTGGACAGCGCTCATCATCATGGCTTTGTGAAGAGACAGGTGACTTTATGGGTCAAATTGACAGGCAAAGTTGGCACATTCCCATATCTAATGAATGAAATTAAATATTTAATGGGCACCGCAGAGGGTTGGGTGGCATTGGGCTATGCTAGTTTGGAGAAAAGAAAGATGTCTTTGTTAAGTTGCAGTTGATCTTTGTGTGTACAAGTCAAGTGGCCTGTCAAATGTGTCATATTCCCATATATATCTAATGAACAGATTTCAGTGTGATGGCCCACTGGCATTATACAGGGTTGTAGGCCGTTGGCCCACTCGAATTTTCAAAGAGAGGTGAATTCCTTTGTTAAACTGCAGTTGAGTTTTGCTGTTACATGACTCAGAGTGACTGGTAAACTTGGCAATGAAACAAATTGTGATGTTTAAGGGGCACTGTAAAAGGTTAAATGGTGTCGGACCACCCTAGTTGTCCCAGTTTTGAGAAAATGCAGATGTTTTTTTGACGATGCAGTTGAGTTTTGCACAGACCAATGTGACTACGTGGTTCAAATTGACTGGCATATTTGTGACATTGCCATTTTTAATGACTGGGATTAACTTTGATGTTTAACTGGCACTGTAGAGAGTTGGGCAGCATTTTGTGCCCCTAATTATCATAGCTTTGTGACAAGGTTCCTTTTTTATGTTGCAGTTGAGATTTGACTGGCCCAGCATGAGTTCATGGGTCAAATTGGCTGACAAACTTGCCATATCCAATGAATAGGTTTCACTGTGGTGCTCAGTTGCCATTGCAAAGGGTTACATGGCACTGGACCACCCTAATTTTAATAACTTTGTGACCAGATGGGTGAACTTTTTAAAATTTCAGTTCAGTTTTTCTTGGTCCGGCATGATTACATGGGTCATACTGACTGGCAGAGTTGGCACACTGCAATCTGATGAATGAGATTTATGTGATATTTAATTGGCACAGACAAAAGAAAAGAAAAGAGCTTTAGGCTTCCTGGGATAAGCTCCATCTTCTGTGTGACTGTGCTTCTGCACAGGATAAAGTGGCTTTAGAAATTAGATTGATGCATGGATAAATACGCAAATAAATAATAGAATGAAAATGTGAAGTTTATAACTCACCGCTATTTATTTGTTAATTTCATGCTCTCACTACTTACTGTTAAGTCGCTGTCCCCCGTGACTCTGCCTGCGTAGTAGTGAAACAGGACAAACTTTAAAAATCAATAAACAAACAGGAATCGCTAGCCAAGTGGGGCGAGGTACACTCCAAAACATGACGAGAGGTAAACGGAGGCTGGCGTGGGAGTGAGGCGGGTCCCACCCGGACCCCACTTCGTGATGTCACACTTCCCCCTCCCCTCGGCCCACAGCCTCAGTCTCGGATTAGCGTGAATTATTCGCTCCTGCAGAATCAACCGGAATGTTCAAACAAATTATAGAAAATTAAAAACCTGATCTAAATCTGTTAAGAAGTTCTCTTGTGAATAGCGGGCAGACAGACGTTGGTTTATATATATTGTGAACGTAACCCGGGCACAGACAGGCAGACATGTTGTTTTTCACCCACCACACATTTATTTACAGATATATTTATAATAAAGTTCAGTGCTCACACAACCCCCAAAGTCCTGGCCAGACACAATGCCTTTCTTCAGGCCGCCTCCACACTTGCTTCTCCTGCTTAGTCCTTCTTCCACCCGACTCCAGCCTCGAATGAAGGGAGATGGCCCCTTTTATCATCACCCGGATGTGCTCCAGGTGGGATCCGACAATCTTCCACGGACACACCCCCATGTGGCGGAAGTGCCGGCTGCATCCCCGGAAGCACTCCGGGTGTCCCTGCTCCTCTTCCCCCCAGCACTTCCTGGTGTGGCAGAAGCGCTGAGGTCCAGGGTTCCCAAGGCATTGGGGCACCCCCTGGCGGTGACCACGGGCCCCTACAGGGTTGAACTTCCATGCCCTCAACCCGTGGGCCCCAAAGCAACCAGGGTGGCAGCCCCCACGTGATACAAGATGGGCACGTGCCCTCTTCCGGTCCCTCATGTCGTCCCAGCCGGGTCGTCGCCCCTGGCATCCGTGACGATATATATATTGTGATAAAGGCGCTATATAGCACACGACCCGGCACAGAATACGCAGAGGCACATGTACAAATCACACAGGCTTTTATTTTTCTTCACCCGTGGGCACACGTCTTCCCCATGTCCCACAGGCCTAACACAGTCCCAAAAGCACTTAAACACAAAAGCAACAACTCTCCGCCTTGCACCACCACTCCTCTCAGGTAACCTCGTCCTCTTCCTCCCGATTCTGGCCCTTCAGTGGTGGAGGCTGGCCCATTTATAGCCCACCCGGAAGTGATCCAGGTGCTTGACCACCTGGTCCCAATTGCACGTCCGTGTGGGACTGATGACTCGTCCAGCCGGGTTCACGAGTCTCTGCAGCACCCCCTAGCGGCCACCCCAGCTCCCTCCCAGGTTGTGGAGGACTCCATGTCTCATGGAGCCATGCAGGAAGACTGGGGAACGAACATCGGCCAGGGTATATATATATATATATATATATATATAGAGAGAGAGAGAGAGAGAGAGACGGAGTGTATGTTGTCATTGTATAATTAATTTTATTGTGTTGGTTTTATTTTGTTTATTGTGTTTTTGCCCTTTGTTGCCACTGTAAGGTGAAAAGTATGACATGCAATCGCTCTCAAAAATAACTCCGTCTTTCTACCTTTGTGGCACACGCCTAGTAACAAAAATCGATTGGATTGTCTCTTTCTCGATAGCGAATGCCTTGAGCATCAATGATGTATTTTTGACAGTTCACGCCTGAGAATTGTACTCGTAATTCTGATAAGCAAGCGTAAATTTCAGAAGCTCAAGCATAAATATCACCTGTGAAATGTAAATTTGACTTAAATTATTACAGATATTTTTGACAGCAGTCTTACTCCATATTCTGTAGCAACTGACTTTAAACAGTCATCAACATAGAAATTGTGAAACGCAGTGTTAACTGCTTCTTCAGAAGTTGTGCTTCTAGCGTCCTCTACTGTGCTTCATAAAACATAAGAAGCACAACTGGGTTTGCAGGTAGCACCAAAAAGATGTCCTGTCATTTTGTATTCCTAAAGTCCATCATTCAGATAACCTTCAGGCCACCACAGAAAACGAAGAAGATCAGTATCTTCACGTGGAACTTTCACTTGGTATCTGCCATGAGTACAGATGGCTGCTCTAGTGAGAGTGTTAGTTAGGTCATTGAGTGAGAAGACACGTAGGTGGCTGGACCTTCTTTGGATGATATACTCCATGATGAGAGATGTATCACACTCTTTCCTCTCTGAGTGACAACTCTTCTGTAGGTACCCTAATAGCATATCCCTCCTCTAAAATGTCTTTCATGAAAATGTTGTGATCCTTGTGGAATGTTGGGTTCTTTTAAGTTTTCTCTTGACTGCAATAGCACGCTGTGCTGTCATTTTAAGTGTCTCGTCTTTAAAGAGCAGATTTAAGCACTTGTGTCCATCCACTAACTTTGCTGACTCTGATGCTATGCACATGAACTTAATGTCCTCCTGTATAATTTCCAGTTCCTGTTCACAGCTGCGTTCTGGAAGGTCTGTATTGTACTGCTGAAGTAACATTTGTTCTATTTCCATTATCGACACACGATTGACTAGATAACTTTACAGTCTTTCATTGTCTGTCCCCTTTATTAGGCCATTAACAACCCATCCAAGAGCCATCTTCACAGCGTAAGGACCCTCACCTTTACTGTGTATGATTCGCGTTTATCTGGGGTAGATGCACATCTTTGAGGTGTGACCATCTGGTGATATCCTCTTGCATTGGGATGTTCTCCCTTTTCACTGGTATAAGTTCAGTGTGGAAACATCTAGCTACTAATAAATGTAGTTTCTTCCTCCTCACAAACTTATAACTCTGATAGCACAGAACATTTTACTGTTTTCTCTCTATTGACTTTATCTTTCCTTAGTGCTGATGTGGACTTAAGCTTTTCTTCCAGGGAGATTTCACTGCTCTTGCAAGTTTCCTGTGCAGAATGTAGCTGTACGCCAGAGTCCATCAGAGCATAAGTTTCTACACATCTTTCACTCTTTTTAGACTTCATTTTCATTGGAACCCCAACTAGGACACACACTTTAACGGGTCCTGTAGCAGTGCACGTCCCTAATGATTCCACAGAGACATACAAATAAGAAATATTCGTCTTTTCTGACTTTGTGTGCTCTTTTTAGTGGCTGTGGCTATTGTTGGTACCCATTTCTTTATTCACATTCAGAGTGTCTGGGTGTGACTGACAGCATATTTGACCTTTAATCTTTTCTGCACAGTCTTTACCAAGATGTCCTTCTTTAAGGTACTTAAAGCATAAGCCTTTAGATTTCATAACGTCAGTTCTGTTTCTAGTTTCTGGAACTTTCTGCATTCAACAAGAGTTTGACTTTTATTTCAAAACAGACCAGGCTTACCGAGTGTTGAAACTGTTTAGTCTCTGACCTCACTCCATCTTGCTTGTCTTACAGCTCCAGTGCCTCCTGTTAGAGCAGAAAGGAGAGTCAACCTTGTTAAGATGCTGATTATCTTCAGTGTTCTCCTAGTGGCCGGCCTCATATCCCTTTCTGTTTGCAGTAAGTATCCTCTGTACTGATGTGGCATTGAAAAGTGAAGGAAATGTGAATGCTTTGTGTATTTCTTATATACGCAGTCATTGGCCCCTTTATTAGGAGGACTTGCTCATTACCTCAAAACATCTGATCATGCGGCTGTAATTCAGTGTACATAGTGGGGTCATCTGAAGGAATAAGAGGCTCAAATGAAGAAGAATTTCTGTGGTGCCAACCCGGCCATCCCTGTGTACTTCAAAGTCCAAACAGAAACAAACTCGATGGCCTAAAAGGAAACAAAACTACTGCCAGAGTAATAAAGAGACTGGCATTAATCAGCTTTCTTGTCTGCCATCTGAAAGTCACAGAGCTCCTTAACTCTGGGTAGATGTGACACTTCCTTCTAGATTGTCAAATTCTTAAAGCCCAGGGACAGGAAGGGGCGGAGTCAGTTGGGCTCACTGGGCGTTTTCTCTGCAATTTGGTGAAATAAATGGACAAGACAGTTAGCCACAGCGCCCCCTCCTGGCCCGGGGTGGTATCAGATACTTGGGAAAAACTTGGAGGGTGGGCCTCTGACGATCATGCACGACAATAGCAATTGTGACCTTATGGAAAGCTGAATGGGAATATAAACCTGAACGAGCTACTTAAACACAGCAATGAGATTTATTAAAGCCATTTCTTGTTACAAGTCCAAATACCACAAAGACTTGTTAGAACTCCAGCAGAGGTCATATGTAGGCAGTTTAGAGAACTGCCTACATAAAATGAGAGAAAAACAAACCAACTACAAAACTCAGGTTAATGAAAGAAGAAAAACCAAAAAAGAATCCCAAACTAACATCAGAGTAGTGAAGTTCAGAGGATGGCTGTCTCAGGGGTTAATAGTACACCACGCTGGAGGAAATGTCTCCTTAGAGCTTCTTCGCTTCTGTCCCCTGCCCACCCATCAAGTGACCACTGCATTATATTCACAGACAGGAGCGTCTGGAGGAACATTGTGATGTCTGCTAATTTGAAATGTTTCACCTTTTTGTTTTGTTTCTCACTGAGTGCCAACGTGTTGTGGTTTTGTTGCCTAATCATGTCATTCTGTTGGTTGAGCAGTGACACAATGACATTTAAGTAGACTTCATCTACTGACTTTTAAATAAAATATTTACAGGTTTCTTTGCCTAAGATAAAAAAACACATACAATGTACAAAAATGTTCCCGCCTGACATTCCTACCAACATGCTCTCTCCCAGCTATCAACCAAATCACATCCTCATCTTCTTCATGGGACTGCTGTTTATTCGGTCCTCTGCCTTCTTGAGTCTTCCCAGGCTTTGTGCATGAAGTTCAGACCTTCGTGAAACTTGTGCAATGCAGAGCCTGCATCTCTGTGTGACAGGTCACTTGTCAATCAGACATCCAGCCCCTCCCATCTTCAGGGCACTTAGCTAGCTGTTACAATGCTGTGTTACTGCTGTGAGATAATCCCAGTTTAATATCTGAGACTACTCTTATATGAGATATACTGGGTTTACTTCTGGGACGCTATGCTGTGGTCCTGTGTTACTCTGTGGCGTCATCACATTGTATAAGAAATCTCTTTATATTTAACACTAGACATTAAGCCTGTTACAATAACAGGCGCTAGAACAGTAGTGCATAAACATTAGTAGGAACAGTCGATATTAAATGGCAAGGGACCCTGACCTCATTCTGTTTCTTGTCTTAATTTTTTCTTTGTCAAAATATTTTTGCAAGAAGCCTAAAGTATAATAACAATAAAAATAAAATAGAAACATATACAACAACACAGTAAGTATAATTAATATTGTCTTAGTGTAAAACTTTGTAACAATCTGTAAGACACAATATCTGAAGAAGATATTTAGGTAAAATTTTCTATTTTTTCTATACAATTTCATTTTCTATACAATTTCATTATAGACCACATTTCTTGAAAATATTCTGTCTGAGTTTGGCAACAGTTTGCCTTGTTCAGGAATCTCTACAACCTTGACAACAACATCTGGAAAACTTCTAACTCTTGATAATGCAACATATAACTGACCGTGGCTGAATACTGGCTCTGGCAAGTAAATGCCAACTATTTCTAAGGTTTGCTCTTCTGAGTCTTTCTCTTTTAGCGTTTTTCTGATGGTCATTTTCTTTTTTCTTCAATCGATCTATTTGCTCATATTTTTCTTTGGCTTTCAGCCTTTCTTTTGTTGATGTTTACTTGTCGAGCTCACCGTTCTTCCAGGAGATGTTGCTTATATAGGATTTGATTGTCTGTCTCTTTTGTTCTATTTGACGTGTCCTTTTCTTTTGGGTGGCATGTTGTTAGTAGGTACGTCCGTAATATTTTCTCTTACAGTAATACTGGCTTGTATGTGGCTGTAATATGCATCACTGTATTGTGTGTCTTTAATTTTCTCGCAGTAATACTGGTTTGTAATTTTCCATAAAATGCCTGTAATTTTCTCTGACAGTAATACTGGCTTTGATGTCCGTAATATGACTTATCATGTAATGTGCCCTAAATTATCATTTACTGTTATGAAGAAACAATAACAACAATAAACGTTACACAAAATACTCAACTGTCATCTCAATAGACGTCACTAATGACAATGAAGAGAAAGTGCAGGAACATAAGAAACGTGACAAACGAGAGGAGACCCTTCAGTCCATCAGGCCCGTGTGTTTAGCTAATAACTAAGCTATCCCGACATCTCCTCCTGATTCTTCTTTAAGGTTGTTGAGGTTTCTTCTCCAACTTCATGTCTCAGTAGTTTGTTTCAGAGTCCCACAACTTTGTGTAATGAAGAACTTCCTGGCTTCATTTTTAAAGGCACTTCCTCTTAATTTCCCCGATGTCCTCGAGTTCGTGATTCACCCTTAAGCTGAAAGAATTCTGCTGGCTCTACTTTATTAATGCCTTTGAGAATTTTATACCCCCAGATGAGGTCCCCACATGATGTCCTCTTCTAAACAGGTTTAATTCTCTGAGTCTGTCACAGTAAGACATGTCCTGCAGTCCCATGATGCACCTGGGTGCTCTCCTCTGCACAGCTTCAAGTGCTGCTGTGTCTTTCTTGTACTGCATTGAGCAGAACTGCACACAGTACTCCAGATGAGGTCTTACTAATGTATTATATAGTTTGAGCATACTGTCCATTGTCTTTAACGGTTATTTGTTGTTATAACTGCTGCACATTGGTCAGTCACTGAAAATGTTGTGTCACCGAAAACCCCTAAATCCTATTCAGAGGTCTCTTCCTGTAGCTCACTGTCTCCCATCTTGTATTCATACCTGATGTTCCTTTGACCCACGTGCCGCACTTTGCACTTTTCTACATTAAACCGCATGTTCCAAGTGTTCTCCCAGTTCTGAAGGTTGTCCAGGTCTTTTTATTTTTACTGCCTCCTCAGTGTCTGCTGTTCCTCCATTTTTATACCAGAATCAATCAGATAAAGTAATGAGGGTCCAAAGACAGACCCCTGAGAGACTCCAGTGTTGATTTTGCTTCATGTGGAGCTGTCTGCTCTTAGTTTCCTCACCCACTAAACTAGAAGTAGTTCTCGTAGTGCATTGTAGGACCTCAGACTTGTCATAATAGAGACTTTGCTCAGTAACTTTAAAGTCCTTTTTCTTCTCAGTAAAACTCCTCATACTTCATCTTCTCTGCTCACTCTGACTCATTATTTCCATAATAATTAAAGGAACATAAGGATTCAGTTGTTCTTCTTCATTTCCCCCTTCATATTACATCGGCCCTGTAGCCTTGGCGTGCCCTGAGCTCATTCAAGACTGACGGCTCCTCTCCGGTGAGTTAGAGCTGCTGGATGCACTTATGTAATCGGCTAGTGGTGTGCGCTAACAACGTTTTAGCAACTCTCAGCATCGGAGTGACAACCTGAAGATAAAAGTTACCAAGATTGTCACAAGGTGAGGACCACGGTGGTGCAAATTAATAAAACAACAAAAACAGTCTGGTTAGCTCGGTGTGTCATAGTGTGGTGGAGCGGCTGTTAATGAGGTGGTCACTGAATCCTGCATTCATGGGCAGAAGCGCCTGGTCTGGCTGATTGCCTCGTTGGCACTCTGGGACACTTAATTAAGCACTGTGCCCACCGATATTTAAAAGGAAAGGCTGAGCAGTACTGGTGGAGGTTGGAGGATAAGGAGAGTGAACGTCAAGTAAAGATCGGCAGTGCAAGAAAGTACAGAGGAGGTGGGGAGGCAGGGAGGTCGGACCACTGCAGTGGAGCTAAGGTGCTGGTGCCGTGAGGGGTCTCCCTGCTGAACTTTAGTGTAAGAGCGGGGACTTGGATTGTCCCTTCAGGGGTCCAGGTAGCACAATACAGCATATGTGAAGACGGGGGTCCGGATGGTGTGTCTCGGCCGAAGCTGGAGAGGGCAGGTGGGACGAGAGTCAGCTGATGGGGGGCTGAGAGTGGTGTGCTTATCTTGTCGACAAGTCTAACCTGATGCCTTGAATCATTTCAACGAGGGACTTTAAAGTATTGATTGTCTGTTTTTAACCTCCACAATTGCACAGCCTTTTTATGGACTATTTATTGACTTCTTTCTTACTGCATTGCACTTGTCATACATGTGTGTTTGGGGGTCACCTTCTGGGCTCATCTGAGGTAAGCACTACCACCCTGGGACACCAGGGGGCGTGATTACTAACACTTGTATCTCTCTTATCACCCAGAGGTCAGAGAGGATGCCCACTGAGGGTAACTGGCCATGCCTTTTGGAGTCCTTGAACTGTAAAAGTGAGGCACTCCCAAGAGGTGGCATCTCCTTCAGGTGATAAGTGCACTGCCTTATGGAGCTCTGATCCTGTTGAAAGACCTCACTCCAGGCACTATGACTGGGAAGCCAAGGGCTAAAACTGTAGCATTTGTTAACCTCATGCTGTCAAGCCCATCATTTTCCTCCAACTCATAAAATACCTCTTGCTCTTCCCCTTGTTAGGAAGGCATTGAGTAGATGTGCCCATTCATGGTGGCCACCAGTGTCGGGCAGCAGTGTGCTCAGAAATCAGCAGGTACAAATCAACGTCATCCAGAGGACACATTGGGACTTCAGTTGGGACGGTCCCTGTCAACATCCAAGGTGTTGGGCTTCTGCTGCCTCAAGTCGTGCTTTGGCTTCTGCCAGGTCTGCCTGTGGTGAATTTGTAACTGGTTTAACTGGTCTGCCAGCTGTTGGACTAATTGTGCCAGGCTGGAAGATTTCTGATATCATAAGGCACAAAATCCTTCTGACTACACAACTTGTCATCAGACTCGGGAACAGCAGGACTCAGACTAAATGTTGGGGGGCCAATCATGTCACCCTGTTTAGTTTAAATTAAAAAAATGAAAACGATAGGCTTGGGTGGCATGGTGTCGCAGTGGTAGCGCTGCTGATTCACAGTTAGGAGACCCAGGATCACTTCCCGGGTCCTTCCTGTGTGGAGTTTGCATGTTCTCCCTGTGTCTGCACAGTCACAGTCCAAAGACATGCAGGTTAGGTGGATTGGTGATTGTCAATTGGCCTTGGTGTTTGTGTGTGCCCTGTGGTGGGTTGGCACCCTGCCTGGGATTGGTTCCTGCCTTGTGCCCTGGGATTGGCTCCAGCAGACCCCTGTGTTTGGATTCAGCGGTTGGAAAATGGATGGATGGAAAACGATAGGCTTACCTCAGATAAGACCAGAAGGTGACATGAGTGACACACTTTATTATTTTGTTTTTGCAGTTTGACTTTCAAAACCAGTTGTCTTTCACTTGGCACTGTGCCATTCTGGGTTACAACCTACTAGGGGGTCATATGGACTGTTTGAGGTCAGGTAAGGGTCTCGGATGTTGAGACTTGACACAAATAACAAATTAAGATTAAAGTCTATCTCAGCTTCTTCATACCCTTTGACGTTGATTAAAATAAAAAAGATGAAAAACAGAACTGCTGTTACACACTAAAAACTAGTAAAGCACAATCGTCATCTGTTATTACAAACTGTGATGGAGTAAAATGAGCAGGAAACATGGCAAGGGATTCTTTATTAGTGCAAAACTGAGAGTACTCTTAACTCAAGTCTAAAAGATATATTATTTTATATTACTGATTGTATCACATGATTTGTTTTCCTCAGATTTCATAAAATTAAATCACAATGAGCAAGAGTTGCAGGAGTTAAGAAGTGCAAATTACATTCTGACCAGCAACAACACTGAACTACAAGAAAGCCGAGATATCCTGCAGTCTCAGTACGAAACTCTGAATGAGAAACTTGATGAACTGACCAAGGAGTTCAGTAATCTGAAGGAATTCTACTGCGATGCTACAAACACGTCTCCCGGTGAGTGCTTTGCTGCACGGTTAGTAGACTGTGGGCTCCTTGCTCATTCAATCCCTCATTTTTCGTTTGCTCTTTTGTTTCCTTTTCCACAGATAATACTTGTTCTTTATGTAAACCGGGTGGAATCTTCTTCAATTCCAAGTGTTACTTCATTTCCACTTATGAACAGACCTGGAAGCAGAGCCGTGATTGGTGCATGACAAGAGGTGGACGACTAGTGAATATAGAAAGTTTAGAGGAGCGGGTATGTCATTTACACAGGTGGATTTAAAATGACTGTCTTCAAACTGTATAGTGTAAGTTAAACTGTCAGGACAAGAGCACTAAAAATAAAACGCTTTGAAAGAACAATCCCAGAAGACCTAAGCTGAAGTGCAGTCAGCTCAGTATGTTATTAAAGCAGATTCCTCCAATAGATCTGGAGAGTCTGTCAAATCATTTCAAATGCTCAGAGCGACTGCCATTTTAATCAAAGTCTCAGTGACCCTTTGTTTAGTGCTGACTGTGTGAGAAAGTAAAGGTTCTCTCAGAGGATTCTTTACGTCTTTGTTCATTCGCTACAACTGTCGTCATCAGACGTGCTGTGAATCCTAGATTGCTGTTTCTTCTTACTTGGTTCCAGGAGCTCTTAAGAGTTGCCATTTCTACATTACGTTTACATGCATTTCTGGTTTTTAGATGGACGTCTGGGAGATACATAATGGACAAAAGTTTCGCTGGTGATGAGTTAGTCAATTAGTATATAAAACCATTTAAGATTTGCTCATCAATATTTCATGTAAATCACCAGGTGACCATTGCTTCGCTCCAAATTAAACACAGAATGCCACTGAACTGCCCTTCTGAGGTGACAGGCCCCTGTTAAGACCCAAATCAGTACAAATGTCTGCAGATTCTATCATTGGTTGATTTCCATTGGGGCGCTGGGGTTTTTGTGAGATTTCCCCCAGGGATGTTGTATTTAGTATCCAGTATCTCTGTTAGCACACTGACACATTATTTGTGTTGGACATCACTGCCATCTGCTCAAGTGACACAAGAGGTGACACAATAGCTCAGCTTATGATAAAAGCAGGTGACACACTGAGAGTTTAGTCTGTTTGTTACATTTATAAATGAGACTCAGGCCAGTTTATACTAAAGAAAAAAAAGGAGGTAAAATGTGTTTTATTGATTATGACAAAGAGAAGACAATTCAGTACAATAAAGACACATGCAAGTTCAACTGTACATCAACTTCTTCATTTCATGTTTTATTATCAGGACTTTATAAAAAGTAAAGCTCGAAGTTATTATTGGATTGGCGGATACGACATCAGTAAAGAAAACAACTCTACCAGGATGGGCGCTGAACCTGTGAAATCCAAGAGGTAAGAAGACTCCTTTTAGTCGAGACGCATCACTTTGACTGAATGAGCTCCAAAACCGTATTAGGCAGGAGCAGAAAGGGGGTTACCTACAGGTGACACTTTACTGTCATTAGAGGAGACAAACACACTGTCTGCTGTCTTATTTAATAACATAAAACAGTTGAGCGGACATCACAATAATTTGTGCCTTTCTGACATTATTGAACCACACACATTTTTGTATAAATATCACATAAATATGGCCGGTGACTGCTGACTTCACGTTTACCGACTCCTTTCCCTAATCCTGCCAGTACTGCTGGCCTTACACATGTAGTCATGAATGTCGTTTCTCAGAGCTCTGAAGACAATAATGAAATATGTTACAAATGACAAACTCTGTGCAGTGCAGTAAACCAAACTACAAGTAAATAAGTGAGAATGTCATTTCTGAACTTAAACACCCAACTGAGGTGCCACGAGGCCACAGGGTGCCACAAGGACAGTGAGGAGCTGAGGCGCCAGAGGTAGGAGTGTGAATGGACACAAAGTGGATTACTGCAGGTGTGATAGCTGACATATAATAGGCAGATTATGGGATATTGTTGGTTATAAAAAGTCCACTCATCCACACAACTCTATTCCTGCCTGCAGTATCCAACTGAGGGAACTGCACACCATCCAGACAGGAAAGAGCCCAAAATCTGCCCAAAAGCCAGGCTGGCACAGGGTAGCCAAAGTCTAAAATGTGCCGGTACCATATGCTTGGGCAGAGCTTCATCATGGTTCCCCAAATTCATCCTTATGTCTTATTAATGGTGTGAGTACAATATGATGACTTGTCAAGTTTTAGTTCATGTTATTATCATGTGCACTCTTCACAATCCACGTATCCCATAGAGCAGTGAGAACAGTTCAATACCAAGAAGTGACGAGGAGTCCAACACAAGTCATGAAATGTGACAGCAGATGAACGATAACAGACACAGGTGGGCTGTCATCAGCATGTGTCTGTCACGTGTAGTGATGGCGTTTCATCTGCTAGTAACAGAAGGCTTCACTCTCATGTCCTCATAGATGTAGTTATGCAGGTTTGGTTCTTTCTTTTAGGTGGCACACTGGTAGCACTGCCACACTGCTATAAGATGACAAGGGTACCCAGGTCCTCCCTGTGTTTGAGTTCACATGTTCTCTCCATGTCTGCGTGGGTTTCCTCCTGGTGCTCCACAAACACACACATTCAGTGGATTGGCGATGCTAAATTGGCCCTGGAGTGTGTCTCTCTGCCTGTGATGGACTGGCTCCCTGTTCAGGGATTGTTCCTGCCTTGGGCGCCTGTTCAGGATGAAGTGGGTTTAGACAATGGAGGGACCACTGGTTCTTTTAGGTGATGTGTTCAAATGTCTTCATTTATAAACTGAATTGTCAGCAAATGTTAAATTGTTAAATGGTATTTGGATGTATTAGTTTAGGTCAGATGTTGAGCTGTAGTGTCTAATGAGCTCTTAAATGAGGTCATCATCAGGTTAAAGGTCACAAGAGACACCGCAGCACTGATGGCCACACACAGAAGAGCAGTTGGCACTCTGTAATAAAGGCTAACGAGGCCATGAGGCTTTAGTAGAATAGAAAAGGCCAAGTCTTCAGAACCATCAGAGGCCTGATAAAGTGAACTAGTGAGTCGTGTGTCTGAGAACGGCTACTGCAGATTAGCAGAAGTGTATTCAGGCAGAAAGCAGGAAGCAATGGCAGCATTTCTAGACGTCAGCCTCAAAGTCACGTCAATCAACACGGAAAAAACGGTCAAGTTACACAAATCACAATGAAGGCTTTGACGTATTCATTCATTTTACAAAGATTAAGTGGTTTTTGAACCCAGCATTACTAATTTTATGTAATGGAATATCTAAGAAACCATCAAAAGTGTGCCTGCTAATGTTCAGAGAGCTCTGTGCTAATATACAGTACCTTATATATATCTTTAAAAGTAGAGTTGTGTCATTTGAATCAGAATATACAAATGAAGAGTTTGTCAGCTGAGATAGAATCTTCAACAATGACGACCACTGACTCAGGGTGTGGTGGGTGTGGGGGGTCATCGTCCAGTATGGTTTCTATTATGAGTGTCCTTTATAACTTAGTTTAATTCACCCACCATGGCTAAGTGAGGCCCAGCCTGCCTGTGTACAGTGAGTATTGAATTTCAGTTTATTAGCCACACTGCTGACTTACAATCCTCTGGTGGCCTTTCATCTGTTTAATGTCTGAAGTCAGGTGATGTTTGTGAGCCTACGAGGTCAGTGAGGTCAGGAGAAAGACTGACAGCTCCTCTTGTGTTTCAGACCCAGCGATGTCTACAAAGGAGAATGTATCCTGATAGACCTGCAAATTATCAAGGTGTATAACCACAGATGTGGAGATTCTCATCAATGGATCTGTGAGTCCGCTGCATTTCCTCTTCATGTTTAAACTGCTATCAAGAGTTCCAGTCACCTGCCAGAGCCGCTGTCTTCAGAAATCGTAAGGATCACTTCATCAGTAAATCATAGAGCTGCTAGTCTGACCCGAGTCCAGACGGTCACGTCACTTTGTCATGTAGGTGACAGAGGTAGTGAGGGACAACATACTCTACATACAGGACTGGGGGGAAATGAATGTTGCCATCTTATTGTAATCTCAGTGTTGGTCTGTGACTTCTTCTCAGTTCTGACTAAATAGACCCCCGGACCCTGAACTGCACATGGTGGTTATAGATAACTGATGAAATGATAAAGCTTCATTTACATATGAGAAGAAATGCACAGTTCTGAGTTTTATAAAACAATTTTCTATTTGTGTAACAAGCAACACATTCAAGTCCTTTCAGCATTTAGTAAAATGAAGATACGTCACCAACCTGTGTGTGTCTTGAGTGATGTGATAAAGTATTTACCCCCTTCCTAGTGTGTTCTGTTTTTACATATTTTACATAATGCATGGCCTCTGACCTTTAGAAATATGAAATATTAAAAAAAGGAGACCTGAGGAAAGACACAATATAGTTTTTAAATCACTGCTTTCTTTATTCAATGAACAAAGTTATTAATCCAACACCTCAGTGACCGATGTGAAGGTGTCATTGCAGATCAGAGTCTCAGTGCTTGGCTGGTGTAACTTTAGCAGCAGTAATAAGAACTAAACACTCTGTGATTTATAATTTGAGATCAGACTTTCACGTTACTGTTGAGGAGTGATAACCCGCTGGTCTTTGCTTTCATTCAGACACATTCAGAGTTTTCGAGCCTAAACTGTTCATGTCGGCACTTCTGTTAGTACAAGTTAGCAGTTTGATGAGGCTCTGAAACTCTCATGTCCTCTGAGCCATTCAGCTGTAGGTTTTCTTCTTTGTGGTTGACCATATTGACCTGCTGCTTCAGCCAACTACACCTTGGCTCCAGGTCATGGACAGAGGACTGGCCGTTCTTATAAAGAATATTCTGGTTCTTTCAAAATGGCAAGTCTTCACACACTGAGGCAGCAGCAAAGCCCCATCTTCATCACACTGCCCCCCATGTTTTATTGTAGGTATGAAGTTCTTATTGTTGAATGTTGTGTTACTTTACAGCAGACCCAGTGGACCTGTGCCATCCATAAAGTTCTTGTCTGTCTTTATTACAAGAGGAGTGAAGAAGATGGAGGTGACTCTGTGCAGTTCTGAGACGAGCACCAAAGCTGCTCTGGGATAGCAGAGTTTGTCTTACTGCTCTCCCATGAGTCCTGCTTTTACTGTTCATCTCTCATAACACAGAGACATGACCTCTAACCTTAGAGAAGGGCAGACAGGCCTGAGGGTATTTAGGTGTTTCTTCTGGAATCCTCTGAGACTTCTTGACTCAGACATTGCTGCCCCCTATTAGCAGGCCAGCTTTTCCTATGAAGATGTTGCTCTTTTCTGAATGTTTTTGAGATGATGGCTGTCACTGTGGTGCCGTGGAGTCACAGAGCCTTAGCAATGGCTAACACTTTCCTGATTTCACTTGTGTTTTTCTTTGTCTCATCTGAGATTTCCTTTGATTTAAAGACTCAGTGAACTTCTAGAAACCTTAGGGTGACAACTTCACTGTCACTGCAAGTGACAACATGTGGAGAGGTTTATATTCAGTAAGGCTGGCTGTATTTTGTTATCAGTGATCAGCTGTTTGTGTGACTCACTAAAGAGACAATTCTCTTACAAATGGCGCTACAGCTGTGGGGTTACTTTATTACTTCAATATCTTAGGCAGGCAGCAACTTATAAATGGTGTGATACGTTTACTCTGATTACTGTCATCGAATATTACATTTAATCTAAAGATCTGAAGCCATTCGTTATGACAAACATACAAAAATGGAGAACATCTGGAAGGGAGCAAAAACTGAACATCACTGAGCATTTATCTGAATCAGAGCTGCCATCGTGAAGAGCATTTAGTACCACATGATATGACGTCTATTCTGTATTATTAATGTCCGAGTCTTAACATTTACTACCACGTGACCTGACATCTATTGTGTATTATTAATGTCTGAGTGTTAAGTTTTATCACTTATGGACTCTCTTAAGCTAACTGCTGATGATTTGACTTTTTAGGAGTGACGTTTCTCATTCCACTCGGTCACTTGAGTTGACATTTTTAATTCTATTCTTATTGATTTTTTTCTTATGTCGCGTTTGCTGAACTCTGTGATTTTAATTCTCTTTATACTTTGATCTTCAGTAGTTTTTATTTTATCATCCAGTATATATTTACACTTTTGCAGATTTGTTCTAGGGACTCGTCTCTCAAATGATCTTGCATTGCCGTGTTTTGTTGTGTTGATTTCCATTTTATTCTTAACTTGAGATTCTGTGCTCTATGATACTTTGTGCAGAATAAATATGAACTGTTTAATGAAGTCTGTTTATTAGATTTGATCTAATTTGAAACATTTAATTTTATTTAATTTAATACATTTGATTTATTTGATCATTTATCTTCCATTGCCGTGTTTTGTTGTATTCTTAACTTGAGATGCTGTGCTCTGATACTTTGTGCAGAATAAATCTGAATTTCTTAATAAAGTTTGTTTGACTTCCTTTACCTGTGTCCTTATTTCTGTTCTGACTTTGAGTGAATGAACGTCTCTGTGCTAAGTGATATGTCACACTTTACATATTTGAGTTGCTCCATTAACTTTTGCTCGCTGCCATTTTTGAAATTTGTGATCTTTCTGTCCACTCAGAGTTAGTTTGATGATCCAAGCCACCCTCCCTGTTCATTTCACGTTGTCTCCTGCACTGCCAAATGTTCCTTTCTGTCCTCCCTCTTTTGGTTAAAGTGATGTGGTGTTTCAGGTTTATTTTCAGTGACTTCAATACCTTGGAAGTTTTTACAGTTTTAAGGATATACAATTAAATTTGGCTGATCAAGTGAAAGACTCGTTCATGTGAAAGTGAAAACAGATCTCTGCAAGGTGATCTAAATTCATGACAAAAATCACAGAATCAGTGATGCCATCAGTTCTCATGCCCTTCATGTCAGTATTTAGTCGATGCCCCCTTGGTCCCCACCATGACACCCTTGAGTCCGTGTGCACAGGTCTCTCTGTCTCTATCATTCTGCACATTTCCTCTCCATTCTTTTTCACTAAGCTGCTCAGACTTTATCAGGTGTCATGGAGATTGTGAGTGAACAGTCAAGTGACTTGAGATCTGGACTCCGATGTGACCACTCCTGGGTATGGACATTGCTGTTCTGAAGCCATTGCTGTGTAGTTTTGGCTCATTGCTCCAAGTAGTTGTCTTTCTTGATATACAAATCTTCTCTCATGGCTCAGGTTTCTTGCACATTGCATCAGGTTTTCCTGCAGGATTTCTCTGTATTTTGCAACATTCATTTTTCTATCTGTCGTGATAAACCTTCCTGGGTCAGCTGCAGAGAAACATCCTCAAAGTCTAATGCTGCCACCTAACACTTTATGGTGGTGATGGTGTGTTTCAGTGCTTGATTTTTAACAAACCTGGTGTTTAGTCTGATGGCCCAAAAGCTCAATTGTTACCTCATCAAGCCATAGAACCTTCTTCCAGCTGATGTCCGAGTCTCCCATGTGCCTTCTGGTAAATGCGAGCCACCTAAGCAAGACTTGTTGTCTATGGAGTCTCTCTAATGTTAGCTACTATAGCTTGTAGAGACCTTTTAATCAAACATTTAAGTTTTACAATCTAATACAAGTATATAGTTATATGAAGTTATAACATTGAATTATTGACTATAGAGATTGAGTATAACTAAAGGGTTAACTAAATAGTGCTTAAAGCTCATGTTAGGGGAGCCACCAAAGTCATTATGAAGGTTAAAATGAGGTAAATGAGTAATGAACACCCCTTTAGAAAGTGAAGATAAACTGATGGGAAGCCAAACAGCCCTCATATGAAGCGGTGATAACATCGATGGGAGAATCTGCAGAACTCCACTATTAAAGAGACGGTGTTCAGAATAATGTGAGAATCAACATGTACTGTGTATGAAGTTACTTGTGGCTGTAGTTGACTGGTTAAGATGATGAAGTTCTGCATATTAAGAGTTAGATGACGAGATGTGTCACTTAAGGTAACAGTTGCTCTAACTGATTGCTCACTCCATGGACTAAGACATTTGTGCACACTCTGCAAATAAAGACATGTTCTGCATTCTCATCTGAGCTCCATCACTGCCTTCTTTGAAGACACAGGAAAGTTCTTCACCACAACATCATTTTGTGAACCGCACTGTGAGTAAGAAGAGGCCGAGTGCACCAGAAGACAGGACGAGAACCTGGAAAACTGCACATTCAGTGGTGCCTAACAAAGGTCAGGGATTTTTTTAAACCAATAAAATCATGAAGTCACTAACAATTGACTAAGACTGTAATACACATTTCTTGTTTTCCTGCCTCTGAATGAACGAATGAATGATGGTCTGAGAGTCTTGAGTGTGGCAGCATCCATCCAAATTGAAACAGCAGAGTCAGCATATTTTTACTGAGCCATCTCTTAACTGGGAATTGCAGAAGGAGAACGTTGGTTCCTCTATGCAGAGAGGAGGTCTTTGATGAGTTCCAAAGCAGCAGGTCGCAAAAGTGCCCAGTTGTTGAGGAAACACTAGATAAACTTATATGAGCTCCGGGGTCTTACAATGGTATAGGATAAGCCATTAGCTCGGAGACAAGTGTGAGATTAAGCTCTGAAGCCCAAATAGTGGGTGACAAAGGACATGATAAAGTATCAATGCACATAGAAGTGTGAATGAGAACATACACTGGGAGGAAGAAGAAACATTTTGTAGATTCCCATTTAAGAAGTTAAAAATATGTAATAATAAGTTGAAAAGCGATAGATACACTAGCTCAGCGAGTACAGGTTTGTCTGGGAGACGATCTGTGGGAAAGTTGGGCTTAAGAGGTTTTTAACACAGAAGGAACATTAAGAGAATAAACTGTACAGAGAGTCCTGCAGATAAAACAAGAGTGAAGGAGTAAAGAATACAAGACAAAAGCTCGAGGTAAAAACTCGTTGTAAGCTGAGAACGTCTTCAGTCAACTGCACGGAGCCCGTCTTGAACATTCTGAGCAGTGACGTCAGCTGATGTGAGATACCTTTATTGTCACTGTAAAAAAGGCTCCTGTGCCTTTAAGGCGCTGAAGCATTATCACGTGAAAACCGTGGAGTGTGCAGTGACCGACCATGTGCGTTTGTGAGATGTACCTCGTGAAAGCCAGAACTACTGGAGCCACTAGAGAAAGTTTAAGTTTGTGCGTTGTTGACCAAATGTAAGTGCTTATGTACATATTTAGAAGTTAATTGTTAAAAGTTAGAGAGAGAACTGTTCTAAATTAGTAGTTAGGTTTATATTTTTCGTTTCCACATTGAAATTGTAATTGCAAACACCTTACGTTGAAAGTGTGAAGCTATAGTGCCACCTATTGGACATTTGTTTATAGCACAGTGAGATAACGTATATACACTGCTCACGAAAATTAAAGGAGCACTTTAAAGAAACACATTAGATACATCAGATCTCAATATGAAGTTGGATATCTATACAAATAATGACAGGGCAATGTCTTAGGAACAAAAGGATGCCAAGTCTTTTAATGGAAATAAAAGTTTTCTGCCTACAGAGGGCTCAATTGTGTAGACACCCTAAAATCAGAGTGAAATGAAGATGTGGCAGGCTAGTCCATTTTTTCAAAAACTTAATGTCTGCTACTCAAAATGCTTTTCAGTATCTTGTGTAGCCCCACGAGCTTGTATGCATGCTTGACAATGTCGGGCATGCTCCTAATGAGACGACGGATGGTGTCTTGTGGCATTTCCTCCCAGATCTGTATGAGGGCATCCCTGAGCTGTTGTACAGTCTGAGGAGCAACCTGGCGGCACCTAATGGACCGAAACATAATGTCCCACAGATGTTCTATTGGGTTTAAGTCAGGGGATCATGAAGGCCATTCAATTGTTTCAATTCCTTCATCCTCCAGGTACTGCCTGCATACTCTTGCCACATGAGGCCAGGCATTGTCGTGCATTAGGAGGAAACCAGGACCTACTACACCAGCGTAGGGTCTGACAATGGGTCCAAGGATTTCATCCTGATACCTAATGGCAGTCAAGATGCCGTTGTCTAGCCTGTAGAGGTCTGTGAGTCGCTCCATGGATATGCCTCCAAGATCATCACTGACCCACCACCAAACCAGTCATGCTAAACGATGTTACAGGCGGCATAATATTCTCCACGGCTTCTCCTGACC
>NW_024379120.1:0-35472 GCF_016835505.1 Polypterus senegalus
TCAAGTTCTTAAAGATTTGGCGCCACTCGCCCAGCTCAAGTGCTCCTTCTTTCTCAGCCAACTTTCTTCCCAAGCCATCCCATAATAGTCACAGACACTCCTCTGTAGATGTCGCCTCTCCTCGGAGTCTCCATCACTGATGTTCTCCTTTATCGCTTCCGGCGCCCTTAAATCTCTCCTGAGTGTCGACATAACCGTGGACTGTCTCAGCCCGCCTTGTGTTAATGGCGGACACTTTGCGATCGCAGCACCGACTGAGCCTCGACTGTAAGCAGACGGCTATTCACGGAGGCTCACTCCGCTAAGTCTCAGTGTGACACGCCGCTTCACGGAGAGCCCGACTGGTTTAGTCCGGTGCTGCCCTTTGAGATCATCGGGAACGCGCACTGCAGTGAGGTGGGGGAGAAGGGGAGCGAGGTTTGGTCCCGACGCTGAACGGCACCTTCAGGTTATTACAATTGACGGGCAGGTTATGAGATCGCAGGTGACTTTGACTTCAGTTTGACAGACACAAATACAAACACACGCCATGAACTTCAGAGTGTAACTACGCCGCCACCATTTACATGATTTCATTTGATAGATAGATAGATAGATAGATAGATAGATAGATAGATAGATAGATAGATAGATAGATAGATAGATAGATACTTTTTAATCCCAAAGTGAAATTCACATACTCCAGCAGCAGCATACTGATAAAGAACAATATTAAATTAAAGAACTATAAAAATGCAATTATAACAGACGTTTAAACATGGTCCATGAGGATCCTGGTCCTTCTAAAATCCACCACCTGCTCCTTGGTCTTGCTGGTGTTAAGGTGTAAGTGGTTTGAGTCTCACCATTTAACAAAGTCCTTGATTAGGCTCATATACTCCTCCTCCTGCCTACCCTGATGCAGCCCACAATAGCAGTGTCATCAGTGTACTTTTGCACGTGGCAGGACTCGAGTCATATTGGAAGTCCATGTATGTTGGCTGAACAGGACCGAGAAAGTACAGTCCTCGCGGCGCTCCTGTGTTGCTGACACAATGTCAGACCTGCAGTTTCCGAGATGCACATACTGAGGTCTGTCTGTAAGATAGTCCATGATCCATGCCACCAGGTGTGAATCTGCATCTCTGTCAGCTTGTCCCTAAGGAACAGAGGTTGGATGGTGTTGAAGGCGCTAGAGAAGTCCAGAAACATAATTCTTACAGCACCACTGCCTCTGTCCAGGTGGGAGAGGGATCGGTGTAGCATATAGATGATGGCATCCTCTGCTCCCACCTTCTCTTGGTATGCGAACTGCAGAGGGTCAAGGGCGCTGTGGGCCTGTGGCCTCAGGTGGTGAAGCAGCAGTCGCTCCATGGTCATCTTAACATGTGACGCCAGAGCAACAGGCCGGAAGTCATTCAGCTCACCAGGATGTGATATCTTTGGGACTGGGGTGATGCAAGGTGTTTTCCAAAGCCTCAGGACTCTCCCCTGTTCCAGGCTCAGGTTGAAGATGCGCTGTAGTGGACTCCCCAGCTCCAATGCACAAACCTTCAGCAGTCGTGGTGATACTCCATCTGGACCCGCTGCTTTGCTGGCACGAAGTCTCCTCAGCTCTCTGCTCACCTGGGCTGCTGTAATTGTGCGTGGGGATGTCTCATTTATGCTGGTATCAGCAGAAGGATGGTTGGAAGATGCAGTACTCGAGGTGAGAGTGGGTTAGGTGGTCATACCTGTTAAAGAAGTTGTTCATTTGGTTTGCTCTCTTCACGCTCTCTCGATGGTGGCTGTAGTATATTGTAAGTGTGGACTTTGGGGATTGCGTAGTAATGAGGGTTTATGGGTATTGGAGAGCTATTAGGAAGTAGAGACTAATGTATAAAGCTGTGTAACGTGTACTCTGGGAACGATCTTAGTAAAGGACCTGTTGTTACTACTTTGAACCTGTGTCCGTCTTCTTCCTTTTATAATGACAATATTATTATTGCCCATAGATATAACACTGGCGACGTTAATGCAACAAACTTAAAAGTGCACCTCTATTGCTACGCAATGTGTAAAGTACAGTAAATTTTTTTTTTTTCTTTCCTCCAGAGAGGAAAGTGAAAAGCAAAAGCTGCAACTTTTTTTCTATTTCGTGGTAAAGTTCCTTCGTCATTCACTGAAGATAAGCACAAGGGATAAAATGACAATGATAACGGACATTTTGGGTCATTTGATGATTCAGTTGAGCAATGGGCGCTTATACGGAGCATTTGAGTTTTTGTGAAAACCAACGCCATTGACGATGACTTGAAAGTACCGACATTTCTTAGCTGCTATCGGGCAAAGACATTTAGTCTGCTGAGAAGTTTGGTGCAGCCAGGATACCCCGTGACAAGTCATTTAATGATATTGTAAGGATCCTGGAATCACATTTTTCGCCAAAGCCATTATTAATAGCTGAAAGATGTAGGTTTCACAAACGGAACCAGGAAGAAGGCGAGTCTATTGCTCAATATGTAGCGGTGCTCAAGAAACTTACAGAATATTGTGAATTTGGTGCTAATTTGGATGACGCCTTACGTGACAGGCTAGTGTGCGGATTAAGACGTGAGGCTCAGAAGCGCGTTACTCACTGAGGCCAACCTCACAGATAGCTGTGTCTATGGAGCTGGCTGCTAAAGTGGCACAGCAGTTAGGGCAGCTGCTAGAGTACACAGAGTTCAAGCAGACCCAAGCAAACAAAAAGGGGCACCAAACAGTGTTACAGATGTGGAAAGATGGACCACCATCCAGCGAATTGCTGGGCAAAATAACTCGTATGCCGAGCTGTAAAAAAAAGGACACGTGGAGCGTGCATGTAAAGCAAAGAGAAAGAAAAGTACAGACATGGGGAAACTGGGAAAGATAAAAGGCATCCTGGTCTTGAAAAAGAAATCTTTGCACGTGGTACAGGAAGACAATAAAACTGACAGTGAGACTGATTCTGACGCCGAGCTACTAATTCAAACACTGAATAAAAGAAGAGGCTTAGCAGCATAAACCATTACTGCCATGCTGGAAGACCACCCTGTGAAAATGGAGGTGGGTATACTGGAGCAGCTGTCTCCTTAATATCAGAGAAACTGTTTTAAAAAAAGTAAATCACCTCCCACTGAAACACCCTAAGATCATAATAAAGACATACACTGTGGAGAGTGTGCCCATGTTGGTTCAGATTGATCTAAATGGGCAAAGAACCAATTTGCCCCTATATATAGTAAAGGGGATTATCCAGCTCTGATGGGCAGATCATGGCTTGAAAAAGTACAGTTGGATTGGACCAAGGTGAATGCTGTGTCTGTTGAGCAGTCCAAGTTGAATTTGGTCCTGAGAAAGCACCAAGCTGTCTTCCAGGAGGAACTGGGGATGTGGAAGACGAATGTTCTCTTGTTCCCTTGTACTAATTCATGTCTGAGAAGTAAGCTTTACAAAACCATGTAATAGCATGCTTTGTTTTAGCAAACAGAAAAATGTTTGTGCAAAGGACTCAAGGTCTGAGCATTCCACACATGAGTCTGCCTTATCACGTTTTCCCTTAGCTTACATCTGAACGCCATAACAAAAGGAGCCAAGAAATCAAGTTGCACAAGGGCGTTGAAGGGGCTAAAGGTTTGTGTATAATAAATGTGTTGACTGTTACATTTTATAATGATATTAAATTACGCATTCTAGGGTATAAAACTGGACCCCACCCAACAGACGGGTTCAGAAGAGCCCTGACGCTGTCATGTATATTTGATTGTCTGCTTTTCTGAAACTCTTCTCACCGTGACTCTGAAAATAAAGCTGCTTTATAACCGCACCTGCTGTCGGGTCTGAGATTTCGTCCACAGTTTTGGCCCGTGGGGCAGGAGACGGCAGACGGCTCCTCGTGCAGGATCGTCCAGATGACCGTGGTGGAGCCGATTCCGGCCGGATCGGGTCCAGCTTCGTAAATGTAGGATTGGCCTGCCTTGGGCGCTTCCTGCGTGGGGAGTCCCTGACCTCCTCCTAGCCGATACGAGGCACGACTTGACGGCATTTCCATGCAGGTGGATGGAGTCACGGTGAGTAGATCGGGGATTCCTGTTAGTTTGACTGGTGTGCTGGAAGTAATATGAATATAGAAGGAAAAGGAATAAAAAGCATATGCAAAATAAAGAATAAGAAAGCATACTGTATGGAAAATACATAGGAGGGTTCTAAGGGCTCACGGAAAGTGACTTGGGACCCTACGGAAAACGGCACAGTGTGAATGTTAGCTAGTCACCCCTGTGGAAAGGATTAGAAAAGGCGAGTGGCACGCTCCTATAATAATTTGAGGAACGGGGTGAAAGGGCGATTTAGAGAATGTGTGTCTAAATAAACGGGAGGTCAAGTTTTCATCGCTGTCTGGTCATACTCTTGTTTCAACGGGTTGCTAAGGTGACGGAGACAATACCCTGGCAGATTGACGCATACAAACCGTCTGATGAAGGGATCGGGTAAAACCTCCATATCCTGGACTCCACGGGCGTATTGATGTAGGATTCTGCTGATGCAAATAACGGACACAAGTCACCTGAAGCTGTAATCCGGGAATAGGAGCGGACGGCGGGTGGAACGGGTTTATCGAGGGCTGAGTCACTTTCTGCTGAGATCCTGCCACTCACTATGGGAAAAACAATCAGTAGCCAGTCAAACAGTCCCCAAGAGTCCTAAAACCTAACGTTAGAAGGATTATTTTCGGGGATCGCCAGGCTCCTAGTGCGCTGTCGGGATCGAAGGCGGTTCCCTAGAAAGCTCATTGAAAAAACGACAGGATTAAAAAAAACATGTAGGAGGTGGAATAAGGACAGTGGAGGTGGATGGCCAGTGGAAGGAACTGGAGATATGAATTAGAAAAATACTGTGCAGAAATACACAGGGTTGTTGTAATGGAGGTCCTTATCGGATGGATATTTATGACAGATGGGAATTGGTTATTAAAGACCGTGACATTGGAAGCGGCACAAAAACGGAATGAGCTTTTAGTTGCTGAACTTAAGAATAGAAAGGAAAAGAACAGCTGCTTATAGCTTTACAGAAAGTGTAGGCTGATACGGGACCCCAGTCTGAAGGAAGGAGGAGAAGGAGTGATAAAAATAAAAAACTTTTATATCCAGTGCTTTCTTCCGCAACACTTTACCCACAACCCCTTCCACTGCCACATTCAATCATTGCCCCAACGGCTCCTGTGGTTACCGATGCCCCAGTTACTGATGATTTCTTTGATGAACAATATCAATGTGACCCCTCCTCACTTACACATCCTGATGATGAGACTGACGGCCACTTGTTAGGGGCTATGGGAGGCTTTCTAACTTACACAAAAAGCCCTCCATTTCACAACGTGCTAGAACCAAAACCCTCAGAGATAAGACCCCTGAAAACCTTACCCCATTTAAGTCCCCTAAACCTTTAGCACCCACATTTTCATGCCCTTTAATTGAGGTTCCTAACCCCCGACACGATCCCACACTGCCCCCAGGAAACGATAACCCCACTACTGTAATGATACATCGTAACTGAGATATTCAAGAGCTGAAAGACGTAGTGTCCGAATTGCCTGATCGTAAGGTAATCGGTGGGTTGAAGTTTGTGGAACAGGTGCAGCAACTAGACAACATATATAACCCAGTGCGGCCGAGTGGACCCAAGTGCTACGCAGAAAGATGGGCACCATTTGAGCTACTGTCAATTATGGGCAGCATAATGGAGTACAGTGGCATTGGAATGAGGCATTGCCTCGTGGACAAAATAATGAGGGTCCTTTCCTTGCCAAATGGGAATCTGTGAAAACTGCAATAGCTGCAAAATATAAAAAGGGCACCGACTGATACCTTTTCAGCTGCCAAACAAAAGAAAAATGAGACAGTAGATGAATGGGCACACCGCATTCAGGACTTGTTGACAAACCATTCTGGCTTAGACAGCCCAGACGACCGTAACAAGGCAGGAGTTCTTCCTTTTCTGTCAGGACTCAGAAGTGATATTCAAAATAAAGTACGCACGTCCTGTATTTGGATGGGAAAGTGCCACTTTTGATGAAGTTAAAAGACACTGAGCATGCTGAACGACAGACTAAACAAAAAGAGTCAGACACTCAGACCAAGTTAATCGCGGCACAAATGAATTATTATGCAGGTGGAGCTGCCTCAGGCAGGGGCGAGGACGTGAAAGACGTGGATTTTTCCGAGAACAGGGGCGAAGCCGGGGAGAGGTCGTGGATTTTACTCCTAATCCGAATTCTTCATCTGCTCAGCCGCCTCTCCCTCAGATCAAGCACCTACACATCTTGCCTGTTACGATGGGACACTTCTGCAGCAATTGCCCACATCAGCTTCTTCCTCCACCTTCCTTACCTGAACCTGAGGATATTCCTTTCACAGGGACCCCCAGCCACTCTTTTCAGTTGCCTTTGCTCACTTGCCATGCGGACACAGATCCTTTATTGACTTTGCTGAATGGCACTAAAACTGCTTTTCTAGTCTGCCTCGAACGATACACTGACTGTTCTTAGTGCTTCTGGACAACCACATTTTTTACTGGTGTCTAAACCTCTTCGGTTCAGCTTCATTTCAGTGGTTCCACTTTGATGCACCGTTTTTTGTTAAATCAGCTCTGCCCTGTTAATCTGTTAGGAAGGGATGATGACTACGCTCTCCCTCTCTATTTCTCTAACCAAACGAGGGTTTCACTGTTCTATTCCAAAATTCCTGTGCCAAACCTCCCCACACTAAGCCCTCTTTTGCAGCCTGGACCCTGAACATCTCCTCACACACCATTCTTCTAAAGCCCTACACTCTTATATTCTTTTCCCCACTTGCAAGTCCCCAACACCCTCCACTGCACTGCCCAGTACTTCCCTGCTGAAGTGGACACACCTTGGTTAGAATCTTTTCTCTTCAGGTATAGCCCAGAGACCCTCCATATCCCTTGCATTTTTTCTCATGCACACACAGCTGCTGCTGTCAGTGCACTTCACATATTCCCAAAGCGTTTTCTATTTAGGAGGTTCGGTTCCCCATGTTTTTCTTTAGCCAATTATAGCACCGTTCACTGAGTTGAAATTGGGGATTGGGTGGAACAATGTTTCAATAGGACGGACTGGCTACATGTTGCTTCGGTATCTTTGATACCTCAGATCATTTGATAACTAAAGTTTGTGCTTCAACATGATTTTTTAGTACATCGTGCATTGTGCTTTTTCATTGCAAACCGCCTCTCCCTCTTGGCTTTCCTCACTTCCCGATGCACTTTGGTCCCGGGGAAAAATGATTATGGAAGGATAGCACACTGTGAGCCACTGGTGATTTACCCAAAAATCCTCCTTCCGCCCGATCGCTCCCAGTATCCTCTGTCTCCAGCAGCAGAGGCTGGCATCTCCGCCATACATTCCGATCTCGTGAAACGTGGAGCAGTCATTCAAATTAAATACTCTCCAGTCAACTCCCCCGTTTTACCTGTTTAAAAGGCTGACGGTTCATGGCGTTTTTGTTTAAGATCTTCGACACGTAAATTCTGCAGTTTTTCCTAGGGCACCTATTGTTACTAATCCTTCCACTATTCTTTCTACGATACCCTCGTCCGCCTGTTATTTCTCTGTTATTGACTTTGCTAATGCTTATTTTGTATTCCTTTGCACCCGACTCTCAATTCTGGTTTGCCTTTACTTTCCAAAACCGCCGTTGGACATGGACCGTTATGCCTCAGGGATATATTGTAGCCCTTGTGTATTGGATAAGCTCTTGCTCAAAATTTAAAAGGCTTTTGGCCGGAAAAAGACAGTGTATTGATACAGTATGTGGAATGTTGTGTAGTACTACGAAGCAGATTGTGCACGGATACTCAGCAATTGTTATTATTTAGCAGAAAATGGCCACAAAGTTTCTAAAACAAAACTGCAGTTAATTCAAACAACTGTGAAATATTCAGGTCATGACATTTCTTGTGAAACGAGAGCTCTCTCTCTCTCTAGCGACCGTATAAACACCATTCAAAATCTTCCTAGACCAAGACATGTTACAAAGCAACAGGTTGTGTCTGTATTAGGCATTATAGGATACTGCCGGCAATGGATTTTAAACTTCAATGAAAGAGCACAGCTTTTGCAACCCCTGATCTCCCCTTTCTGGTCAGGTGGCATGGAAAGATCAAGCTGGGAAGGCTCTATGTAACTTAAAAAAAAAAAAGTGCCCTACTGTTTGCGCATGCGTTGGGACTGTTGACTATCTCGTCCATTCACTCTGTTTGTGGACGAAAAGGGGGGATATATGAATGCATTTTTTACACAACTCCATGGAGAAAAAACAAAGGCTTAGCCTATTTTTGAAAAATTGGATCCAGTGGCTGTGGGACTTCCAACCTGTCTCAGAGCTGTAGCAGCCACAACAGAGGCCGTGCTAGCCAGTACAGATATAGTGCTCATGAGCCCCCTAGTGGTAAAAGTGCCTCACGCGTACACTCCATTTTAGTACAGGCTAAAACCTCACATCTCACTACTGCTAGGGCAATACACTACCAAAATATACTCTGTACATTGTCAAACGTTACCATAGAAAGGTGCTCCACCTTAAATCCAGCTACATTGCTTCCAACTGAAAATCAAGGGAACCCACAACTGTCATGATAAAATAACTAAGGTTATAAAACCTAGACCAGACCTACAGGAAACACCCTTAGGAACAGGAGAGATAATTTTTGTGGATGGGTGTTCTTTATGATTGGAAAATGGAACACCTTCAACCAGCTATGCAGTGGTCAAAGGTGACCACCTGCTGGAAGCAAACCAATTTCTTCAAGTTTAAGTGCACAGGCAGCTGAGTTGATAGCTCTCACCCGAGTTTGTCAGTTGTCAGAGGGAAAAATTGTAACTATCTATACTGATTCTAGATATGCTTTTGGAGTCTGCCATGATCATGGGGCATTATGGAAACTCAGGGGATTCAAGACCAGTACTGGCAAGCCCATTCAACATAAAAAACTAAAAGAATCCTCTAAGAGGCCATAACGAAACCATCAAAGCTAGCGATTGTTAAATGTCAAGCTCACATAGGAAAACAGGATCCTGTCAGCAAAGGAAACAAATTAGCTGATCATTTTGCTAAATGGGCTGCGTATAATAACACACCAATCTTTTATTCCAACAGAGAAATGACCAGGGGCCTCATGTATAAACGGTGCGACGCACAGAAATGTTGCGTAAGAACTTTTCCACGCTCAAATCGCGATGTATAAAACCTACACTTGGCGTAAAGCCACGCACTTTTCCACGGTACCTCATGCCTTGTCATACGCAAGTTATCCACTCGGTTTTGCAAACTGGCGGCACCCAGCGCCAAAGCAATGGTACTGTTCTTGTGTGATTACTCATTATTTTCATGACGCGCTTTATAAATACACAGAAACTAACCGCATATTGTTTATTAGTGTAATGCATCTGATTGTAATTAACTCGTAACAATATAATGGTCCAGGGAACAGCCATAGTATTCCAAATACCATAACTGCTTTAGCGTTGTTACTCTCACTTCTTCTTCTTCTTCTTCTTCTTCTTCTTCTTCTTCTTCTTCTTTCAGCTCCTCCCGTTAGGAGTTTCCACAGTGGATCATCTTTTTCCATATTACTCTCACTGCACGACTCAGAGTATTTATATCACTGTATCTGAGTGTGAATCACAGCAGCAGCTGATCGGAAAGAGAATTATCGGTATACAGCTTTAAGGACACGCTACCTCAGCCACTGCAAAATGTTTTAAAGCCTTTCCTGTACGGACCTCGGTTCAGAAACAGTTTAATCCCAAGAACTTTAAATGCACTCAATCAATTGCTCCTTGTAGAACGGTTTGTACTTATAAGTACAATCACCCCACTGTAAACTTGCACTACAGTTATAATATCTCACAACCTGGGCCACTTTATAAAGCGTATTTACATATGATGACGATATCATTTTAAGGTGAAATGCAGCAAAATATGTTTGTTAAATTATACACATAAAACTTTAACTTCATTTAAATAATCTATATTCTTCACTGGGAGTGTCGTGAAGGATAGAATAATTAAACATGTACTACGTAAGATATTTCAATGTTCTTTAAACATTTTGAAGAATCGGCACTAAGCTTACAGATGGCTTAACTTCTATTACAGAGCTGATTGGCGATCGGTTACTTGGGGAAAAAAAAGCAAGGACTTTGGGGGCCACGCAATATATATTGAATATAAAACAGAAAGAGAAAATAACAACACAGCTAAAAACGCAGCGACAAATTTCGACAAAAGATAATGCTTGTCATGAGCACGAGGCTCATGAAACACATGTTTAATAATGTGCTTTAGCTCCTATCATCATGAAAATGACATCACGCATACATCTCAGTATTTTAGTTATTCAGAGAGCTGTAATATCACAAATGTAATGGACTCTGTGTCCAGTTGGAGGAAGAGAGCCAGTTTAAGAAGCAAGTAGTGATTCACACACATAGAGCACATACGAGTAGAAGATCAAATACAAAACAAAGCATTCAACGTGCTACTTTAATTACGATGTAATTTTGAGAAACTGGTTAATTAAACGATTTTAAGATGAAGTTTATAATGTTCTACTAAATGACAAAATAAACTACGTGATTAAAGTGGAAAATTCGAGATTAAAGTTGACATTTCGTGCTTTTTCCCCACCGTGTGCCTTTTTCTCTGTACCCTAATAAGCTTTCATATGACACTCAGACAGTGGGCTTACAACTTTTCTTTTCACGGCGACTTTGATATGTGACTTCTTTTTATTTCCGCACTGTGCGATTTTGTGAATGTGAGCTTTCAAGTTTCTCCAACATGCTATGTCACTCGATCAACTTCATTTTGTTGATTATACCACGGTTTATTTGAACAAATAGTATGTTTTTCCTTTGCCTCCACTTGGTATTCGCTGAAATTCTTATATTTTCCCCGTGCTTTTCCCATTGTCTTTTCACAGAAGGCTGCGCTTAAGGGCGATTTATATTGATTTGCATATTCAAATAGGCGTAATTCTGGGAGGATTTGGGGCGTTACAAAATGCGCGTGCACGAAGCGTTAGTTTTCACGCTGATCGGGATTTATGTAGCGGAAGAACGTGGAAGTTGGAGTACGCACAGATTCCTGCATCTGGATTTTTCTGTGCGTAAGCACATTTCGGCTTTTGTGCTTACGCCATGTTATAGTGCGAGTTCTACGCACGGCGTTATACATGAGGCCCCAGGACACTGATAATCAAATTATTTCTTTACAGAGTGCAGCCACGGACACAGAGAAGAGAAAATGGTCCAAAGAAGGGTCCCTCTCTGATGGAGTCTGGACCCATAAGCAAACTAACAAACCTTTCATCCCAAAAGCTTCTTTCCCAGGTATGGAAAAAATCGCCCATGGCCTAGACCATGCTGGAAAAGACGCCATGGTTCAAGATGTTGAAAAATATTGGGAAGCTGTAGGTTTCTCTACATATGCAGAGCAGTTCTGTCAAAAGTTTAATGTAGGAAAGGGCACCCAGGTAAGTCCCGCCGTTACACCTAACCCAATGGGTCCATTCGAACACCTTCAAATGGACTTCATTGAATTAACACCATCAAAGGGGTACCGATACTGTTAAGTAATTGTTGATGTGTTCTCCGATGGGTGGAAGCTTTCCCTTCCAAACATGCAGATGCCAAACCTGTGGCAAAAGCTTTGATAAAGGAAATCATTCCTAGATGGGGAATACCACAGAAATTACAAACTGATAATGGCACCCACTAAATTCCATTATAAATTAATTAACCACCTGGCTCCAGATAAATGTGCATCATTATTGCAAATACCACCCCCAGAGTGGAGGTATTGTGGAACGATGCAATGGTACCTTGCAATCTAAATTGGCTAAAATCTGTGAGCAAACAAATTTAACTTGGCCTGATGCTCTGCCTCTGGCCTTGATGGGATTAAGGGGAAGAACACATTGGCAGTTAGGGCTGTCGCCATTCGAAATTCTGACCGGACGGCCCATGCCAGTCGGCATGGTCATAGGTAATGTTACAATGCATACTGTGGACAATGATCTTCTTTCCAGTCTTACAGGTCTCCGAGTTTCTCTGAAGGAAGTCCACGAGCAGGTGAATCAGGCCTGGAGAACTAGTCCTCCATCAAAGGACTCCCCGATTCCATTAGGAACCTGGATTCTGGCTAGAGATACTCGAAGGAAACATTGGCATCACCCTCGTGGAGAGGCCATTCCAAGTTCAGCTGTAGACACCACATGCTGTTAAAGTTGAGGGACTGCCTGCTTGGATTCACATCTCACATTGCAAAAGATGGCACCCTTGATTGTGGTCCTACTATGTCTTTCCATCCCCTTGTCGACTGCTCTGGTCACCTTGACTTTTCCTTTCAGAATCACCACATCAGTTCAGGTGGATTTCTGTTCTATTATTGACTGTGGGACTGATCGACAAATCCAGTGGAACTGGTCTGACAAATATGTGTGTGTAACTGTTACAAACTCTGGATTCGGAAGTAACTGTGACATGTGGGACTGGGTTTTGGCTAATACTGGAACTGATTACTGGGGTTTATTAACCCTATAAGGCCCAGAAGTATGGTCTGAAATATCGTTTTTCTATTATAAAAGGACATGCCCCTCATGAATGTGCCGAATACCATTGTTACCCTTTGATCATTACTCTGAAGAACCCTTCTTTACATGATTCAGGAACCTATATTTTAGGGCATGTGTATCTGGAATAGATCCTCTAGGGAGATTTCAAATTAAGGTTGAGAACCCTGTTAATAACACCTCCCATTTACCACACACACACCCTCTCTCCTACCCTGGTCCAAACCCGCCCCTGTCAAGGTCATGAATATTTCCACCTCTTCTTCCACTTTTTCTATTGAAATTGGGTATGGGGATCAGAACCGTTGGCTGCAATGGGTATGATATTCGCTAGACAAGTGAATCAATCTGATTGCTATGCATGTGCTATAGCTAGGCCACATTTGGCCACTGTCCCTTTTCCTCTTTCTAACTTATCTGATCCTACTGGCCTTCCTTGCCTACTTGCCCTTTTTATCTCTTCCTCTATTCCAATCGACTCTAATTACATTACACTTTCCCTTCTTTTCACCCTACTCTTCCAATGACTCCCCCGATGTTCCAGCCTGATGAAGGTATTTATACCTGTTTTTTTAGAAACCTTACTTCCTCTCGTGGCACAAATGTTGGTAATATCCCATCCTCTTTTGTTTCCAAACTTTTTGGATTAATTCTTCCTCTTTAGCTTCCAAATTATCAATTTTCTGATTACTCAGAATACTGATATTTGATGGATGTGCCATAGGTCTAAATTGCTTGACATCCTTCCACCTGACTGGACTGGCACTTCTGCTTTAATACAATTTGTTATGCCTTTCCGACTTTTCCCTTTAACTGCCTTCCATGTGTCGACCATGTTTGGCCGACATCGTCAACCCCATTCTGTGGACCCTTCCCAGTTTTCCCTACATGGCCCTGGGGTGTATTTTGATTCCATTCGAGTCCCTCGTGGAGTTCCTGATAAGTTCAAGGCAAGGGACCAAGTTGTTGCCGAATTTGAGTCTATTTTTCCTCAGGTTACTATAAACAAAAATGTAGATTGGATTAATTATCCATCCATCCATTTTCTAACCCGCTGAATCCGAATACAGGGTCACGGGGTCTGCTGGAGCCAATCCCAGCCAACACAGGGCATAAGGAGGGAACCAATCCTGGGCAGGGTGCCAACCCACCGCAGGACACACACAAACACACCAAGCACACACTAGGGCCAATTTAGAATCGCCAATCCACCTAACCTGCATGTCTTTGGATTGTGGGAGGAAACCCACGCAGACACGGGAGAACATGCAAACTCCATGCAGGGAGGACCCGGAAGCGAACCCGGTCTCCTAACTGCGAGGCAGCAGCGCTACCACTGCGCCACCGTGCCGCCGGTTTGGATTAATTACCTCTATTACAATCAACAAAGATTCTTAAATTTTACTAAAGAAGCTGTTGAAGGTATCCATGAGCAACTTGATAAAACATCCCTCATGACCTGGCAAAATCGATTGGCTTTAGATATGCTCTTGGCTGAGAAAGGAGGCATTTGTGCTATGTTTGGTGATGCATGCTGTACCTATATCCCTAATAATACAGCTCCTGATGGATCAATCACCCGTGCTTTAGCTGATTTGACATGAACTAGCTACTAATTCTGGCATTTCTAATCCTTGGGACAAATGGTTTATGTCCACTTTTGGGTCCTGGGGCCAATGGCTTAAATCAGTTTTCATCTCTCTTACGGTTGCTTTAATTGTTCTCCTGCTTGTAGCTTGCTGTATTGTTCCTTTGATAAGATACATTGTATCCAAGTATTTTACTGCCTCAATGGCAAAGGCTTACTTTTTACACAAAGAAAAAAATGCTTCAAATCAGCACAGCCACCCCACACTCCTCCGCCCACTCCACTCCATCCTCCTCTCCTACCCTTTCCTACTCAACTCTCCCTGATCAAATATTTTTGTTTGCTAAAAGGGGAATGTGGAAGACGAATGTTCTCTTCGTTCCCTTGTACTAATTCATGTCTGAGAAGTAAGCTTTACAAAACCAAGTAATAGCATGCTTTGTTATTAGCAAACAGTAAAATGTTTGTGCAAAGGACTCAAGGTCTGAGCAATCCACACATGAGTCTGCCTTATCACGCTTTTCCCTTAGCTTACATCTGAACGCCATAACAAAAGGAGCCAAGAAATCAAGTTGCATAAGGGGCGTTAAAGGGGCTCAAGGATTGTGTATAATAAACGTGTTGACTGTTACATTTTATAATGATATTAAATTACGCATTCTAGGGGTATAAACGGGACCCCACCCAACAGACGGGTTCAGAAGAGCCCTGACGCTGTCATGTATATTTGATTGTCTGCTTTTCTGAAACTCTTCTCACCGTGACTCTGAATAATAAAGCTGCTTTATAACCGCACCTGCTGTCGGGTCTGAGATTTCGTCCACAGGGAGTATGACAGGGATTAAAGTGACACTCGGGTGCAACCAAATTGTCAACCTTGGTTTTGAGGGCAAGGAGTGTTCCTTACACTTTAAGACCTAAGGTGGAGGCGGACATTGACCGGCTTGTCAAACTAGGAGTCCTAGAACCTGTTTCTCATTCTGAGTGGGCCACACCTGTGGTTCCGGTGGTCAAGTCTGATGGATCTGTACGTTTATGTGGGGACTTTAAGGTAACAGTTAACCCTGTACTCATAGCTGAGCAATACCCCTTTCCTGTGATTGAAGATATTTTTGCTGGATTAGCTGGGGGAAACAAATTTAGTAAAATAGACCTCAGCCAAGCATACTTACAAAAGCATGTAGATGAGGACTCACAAAAGTACCTGACCACAGCAACACATAAAGGGCTCTACCGTTATTGTCGCTTACCTTTTGGAATAACTTCAGCACCAGCGTTATTTCTGCGTGCCATGGATCAGATCCTTAGTGGATTACCAGTGGTACAGTGTTATTTGGATGACATCCTGGTCACAGGCCGAGATGACAAGGAGCACATGGCCAATCTGGATAAAACCTTAAGCAGGCTAGGAAAGTATGGGCTGCGTGTAAACAAGGACAAATGTGACTTTTCAAAATGTCTGTAGAGTACTTAGGGCATGTTATTTATTCTGATGGGTTGCACACAGCTCCTTCAAAAGTGAAGGTAATAGTAGATGCCGTGGCTCCAAGTAATGTCAGCCAGCTGAGATCATTCTTGGGTCTCGTGAATTATTATGGCGTTTTATTCCACAGCTAGCAACATTGTTGAAACCACTCATGAGTTGCTGTGTGAGAGTAGACCCTGGAAATGGTCACAGGAGTGTGAAACAGCATTTAGCAAAGCCAAGGCTGCGCTGGCTGATAAAAGAGTTTTAACACATTTTGACCCATCCTTACCAAATCAGTTAGCTTGTGATGCATCCCCTTACGGTGTTGGGCTGTGGTGTCGCATATTATGTCAACAGGTGAGGAGCGACCAATTGCATTTGCATCAAGAACATTGAGTAAAACTGAAACAAAATATCCTCAAATTGAAAAAGAGGCTTTAAGCATCATTTTGGAATAAAAAATTCCACACTTACCTGTTTGGTCGAAAATGTACCCTGCTAACGACCACCGACCTCTAACATCTATTTTTGGCTCACATACTGGTGTGCCATCTATGGCATCAAGTAGACTTCAGTGTTGGGAATTGCTCCTTGGGGCTCACAATTATGAGATCAAATACAGACGTTCGGAGACACATGGAAATGCAGATGGTCTGTCAAGACTTCCCCTACCTGAACAACCCAGAGAACAAGGGCAAAAGATTTCTTACTTTAAGATGGTGGAAAATGCACCTATAACCACCGACCAGATTAAGCAAGAAACCAAGCGTGATTACACACTTTCAAAATTACTCGACTGCATTCTTCGAGGGCCAGGACCTTAGCACCCTTAACGCACTGCCTGATGTTCAGCCTTACCTTTCATGGGGAAAGGCGCTAACTGTGATAGCAGGATGCCTCATGTGGGGCATGTGAGTAATTATACCACAAAGGTTGAGGAAACCCATTCTGGATGAGTTACATCTTGGACACTGTGGCATAGTCTGAATGAAAGAGCCTGCCCGGAGTTATTTTTAGTGGCCTGGACTTGATCGTGATATTGAGGAAAAGGCAACTTCATGTTCATCATGTCAAGGCCTCAGAAATATGCCAAGTCCAGCACCACAGCATCTATGGGAATGGCCTGCCAGTCCTTGGCAACATGTTCATTTAGATTTTGCAGGACCTGTATAGGGTGTTATGCTCCTGGTCACAGTGGATGCACATTCTAAATGGTCTGAGGTCACTATCATGCCCAACATCACATCAGAAAAGACGACCCAAACATTACGAGAGATGTTTGCATCGTTTTGGACTGCCAGAGCAGATCGTGACAGATAATGGGCCTTCTTTTGTGTCCCAAGAAATGGAAGTATTCCTAAAAGGCAATGGTATTAAACATCTCCTATCCAGCCCTTATCATCCCTCTACTAATGGTCTGGCTGAAAGAATGGTGCAATACCTTAAACATGCTCTTAAAGCATCCAGAAGTGAAGCACCTTTCAAGCAACATCTTTATACATTTCTTCTTAAATATCGTAACACACCCACACAAAAACAAGTATGTCACCAGCTGATCTGTTTCTAAAAAGGCAGCAGAGAACACGTCTTGATTTGTTGAGACCAGCTACCACTCAAATGAGAGTTTATGATAAGCAGCACGATCAAGTAAAACAACGTGCCAAGCGGGCTAAAGATCGTGAGTTATTCAGTGGAGATGCTGTCCTTGCTCGTAACTATTCCACCACTGAGAAATGGGTACCAGCAACCATTCTTCAAAAGACTGGACCTGTCTCTTATAAGGTATGCACACGAGACCACCAGACATGGAGCGACATGTTAAACAGTTGTTACCCACTATACCTGATGAAGCAGCCGGTAACACAGAAACGTCTGAGGAAGCAAGTTCTAGTGAGTGGACCCAAAGCCCACTGAGGATACCACCTGACTCTCCTGTTTCAATTCCTGCTGATGCTGTTGTGCCACAGTTACCTGAGGCTGCCTTAGGGGATGAACACACATCAGCTGAACGACGTAACTGTACAACATTTGTTTCTGCTGAGGGCTAATATCTCTGCCATCTCTCCACTTATCAGCAGGATTATAAATCATTCCCTCCTGGCTGGCCATATTCCTTCTGCACTAAAACTGCTGTCATCAGACCTCTACTGAAAAAACCCACCCTGGATCCTGAGGTTCTCTCCAATTATAGGCCCATCTCCAATCTTCCATTTCTCTCTAAAGTTTTGGAAAAAACAGTTGCAGCACAACTTCATGATCACCTCAAACTGAATAACCCGTTTGAAAAGTTTCAGTCTGGTTTTGCCCTGGCCATAGCACTGAAACAGCCTTGGTCAGGGTCACCAATAACCTTCTGATGACTGCAGATACTGGTTCCCCTTCTCTACTCATCCTCCTTGATCTGAAAGCTGCTTTTGACACAATAGACCACAATATTCTCCTTCACCGCCTGCAATACCCCATTGGACTCTCAGGAAATGTTTATAACTGGTTTACATCATATTTGACTGACAGAACTGAGTATGTCACTTTGGGCACAAAATCTCACATCCACAATGTCACCTGTGGTGTCCCACAAGGCTCTGTGCTAGGCCCCAATCTTTTCACCATCTACATGCTCCCCTTGGAATTGTCTTTAGCAGACATGGCTTATCTTTGCATTGTTATGCTGATGACACTCAGCTTTACCTTAGAACTACCCCACCTCTTCTGTTGCTCCCTGCCAACATCTACACTGACTACTTGCCTGGAGGAGATAGAGGCATGGATGAGGCTCAACTTCATTCAGCTGAATAGATCCAAAACAGAAGCCATCTTAGTAGGCACACCACACCATCTCCCCTCTTCTACTATCACCAGTATCACTTTCTCTGGTCAAAACATCCCCCTTTACCACATCTGTCACCAATTTGGGTGTTAAAATGGACTCTCAACTCACTTTTTACACCCACATCAAACATCTCTGTAAGTCATCTTTCTATCACCTCAAGAATATCGCTAAACTGCACCCAACACTCAGCCTGGCAGATGCAGAGAAGCTCGTCCATGCCTTTGTCTCTTCCAGGCTGGATTACTGTAATGCGCTCCTCATCGGGATTCCTGGCAAGAGTATCCAGAGACTCCAGTATATTCAGAACAGTGCTACCAGGATCCTGATGAGGGTGTGAAGGTAGGATCACATCACTCCCATTCTGAAAACCCTTCACTGGCTCCCCGTCCCACTTAGAATAGAGTACAAGGTCTCTCTTCTCACCCATCAGTGCATTTATGGATATGCCCCCCTTTACTTACAGGAACTCCTCACCCCTCATACCTCTTCACGTACCTTTCGCTCTGTACACACTAATACCCTTCAAGTCCCCAGAACTAAGCTCAGCAGTATCGGTGATAGGGCTTTTTCATCTGTGGCCGAGGCTGTGGAACACCCTCCTGATTACCTGAGACCCCACAGTCGACTGATGCTTTTAAACAAAACCTAAAACGTATCTTTTGTTAAAGTATTTCATTGATTTTTCTATTTTTTTATTCTATTTTTTTTACTCTGTAGCACTTTGAGATTGCTAAAACATAGTGTATTACAAATAAAATGTATTATTATTATTATTATTATTATTATTATTATTATTATTATTATTATTATTTATTTTATATTGTAACACAGCACGTCATTGTGTCGTTTTCTTGTCACTCTCAGCAGCTCCTCTGCCAGGTTTTCTGCAGTACGTCTCTCAGTAAACTCACAGCAGCCCAGAAGGTAGGATGTCATCTTAAAGTTTCCATTAAAGTGACAAGTGACAGACACGTATGAGCAGGTCGCTCTGGATGTCCGCCAGTCAGTTGTCAGGCAAACTGCTGAAACTTTCTGGACCCTGTCTTGCCATAATGCACGCTCCGTGTTATATAGTCGTGGAGTGATTGTTTGGGATGAGGTTTATCTACTGGGAGAACATACATGGGGCTTAAGGCTGAACAAAGTTTTAAATCCTTTCTCCTCCACAATGAAAATGGCTAAACGTCACGGGCTGTCATTTTAGCAGCTCCTCATCGTCACTTATCTGTCTGGCTGCGGTCATTTGTTTTGAAATAAATGTGCTTATTTTGGTTTGAGTGGCAGAAGGCTGTGATGTTCCTTCAGTTTTTGATAAGACAGTGGATGTGGCAGCAGAAGTTCTTGGCTCAAAACAGGACACTTTTCACGGGTCAGTGGATGGCAGCCTGAGGAGAGAGGACGAGCAGGACGGACGGCTGAGCGCTGCTGAGTGGAGTTGTGTCGTTCACGAATGAATCGATTCTTTTGAACGGCTCATAAACATGAACGATGGGAGCCGAGTGCTGGCTGGGGGAGCCGTTGTTTCTGTCATTCTTTTTTCCTATGCGTGTTTCACACAGATGCACACAAATCAGCTCCTCCGAGACAGAACAGTCTTGCGGAGGAGGGGAGGCGCACCCAGGTGGGATGGGGCGGACCCACACTAGGGGAGGGGCACACCCAGCAGGGGCGCTACTGCCTAACAATGATGATAGTTGTGCTTTCATCCTTCACGTGAGTACTCCACCCTGTGTGCCTCTCGTTGGGTAGGAGCCATAGACTGTGAGTAGGAGCGAGCCATGACTTGTGCATGCTGCTGTCGCATGCTTACTCCAGTAAAAATAAAAAATTTAAAAATAACGTGCGAGTGCCTCTCTGTCTCAGTGCCAAAGTCAGTAATAGCGGGTCATTGAAGGAATAAGACACACGCGTGAAAATGAGCCAGAGGAAAGGAGCAGCATTTGGGTGCACTTTTCTCGCAAAGAAAACAGTAAGGCTAAATGCAGCATTTGTCAGAAAGTCATTTCATTTAAGTCTGGGTCAACAAATAATTTACACAGGCATTTGAAGACTCAACACCCAACACTGCAGGTCACAGGTTTGAGAGTAGAGCCAGACTCAGACAACAACAGTGACACTGATGTGTCCATTGCCTCCTCTGCCTCCACATCAAGTGCAACTGCAGCCCCAGCAGCCTCTGACCCCACTGGGCCCACCACATCGCCTGGCCAGGCACGAGCAAAAGAAAGCAGACATCCATCAGTCAATATTTATTACCTCCTGTCTTGACCCCATTAAGAAAGGAGAAGATAGATGAAGAGCTGGAAAGATGATAGCCACTGACTTCCAGCCTTTCTCAATAGTGGAGGACACAGGATTCAAAAAATATTCACAGGCGCTCAACCCCTCCTACATTCCTCCAAGTAGGAAGGCCTTAGCCCAGAAGGTCACGGATATGTATGACAGGGAGACAGCATCTTTGAAGAGAAAGGGTGTCAAAAGTACCAGGCTGTCTGTTTAACTGCAGACTGTTGGACTTCAAGAACGACAGCATCATATATGTCTGTAACCTGCCATTTTATCGAGGATTTCCGTGTGGCCTCCTGCCTCCTGGACTGCTTTGAATTCAGTGAGCTGCACACAGCAGACAACATTGCACAACAGCTGCTTAGTGTTGCAGCAGAGTGGGGTGGACAAAGAAAGTAGTGTGCTGCCTAACCGATTATGCAGCAAATGTTACTAAGGCTATACAAACCATTGGATGGACGCACCTTCCATGCCTGGCCCATACTATTAACCTGGTGGTAAGAGATGCCCTGCAAGCTTCAAAGCCCATCATTGATAAGGTGAAAGAGGCAGTGGAATACTTTCACAGAAGCACCGTGGGGGCACAAAAACTGAAGGAGACTCAACTACAAATGAAGATGGAGGAGCTCCGACCAAAACAGGATTTTCCTACAAGGTGGAATTCCACCTACTACATGTTGAAAAGCTTTATTGCCAGTAAAATGCCATAATCTCCAACCTGGCCATCACCAATGCACCTGTTCACCACCTGCCCCAGGAGGAATGGACCACAGTGCAAGAAATTTGAAGAATCTTGCAACCATTTGAGGAAGTCACTGTGGAACTCAGTGCAGAAAGGTATGTAGCTCCGTTGGACAGCAGTATATTTCTTTAGCATGCATGCATAGTACCTGATAGTAAATTATGAATATTTTATACCATATTAGAAATCTGTGTAATGCACTGGAGTGTATATAATTGACAGTAGATTTCTGTTGCCTGCATGCCAATTTCCTGATAAAAATTCTGGATATTTGATACCACTATAGATATCTGTTTAATACATTGTAATATTTATCATTGTTTCAGCTTTAAAATTGTCACATTAAAGTTTTTTTTCCACCAGCTACTTGACAGCCTCGAAGGTCATAGTGTTGGCCAGGGGACTTCAAAGAGCCACCGCTGATTTTTGGCGAAACACTACAACAGCGGCCGCGCAAGGTGTGATCGACAGTCTGTGTGCGAGTATGCCATCGCAATTCCACAGGATTCATGCCAACCACATACCAGCAGATACTGCTGCACTTGACCCAGCGTTTTAAGAGGATGGCAGGACAGCAGATGAGACGTTTCAAAGGCGGTCAACTGCAGCAGCAAGAATTAGCAGTGACACAGCCATCCAACAGCAACCAGCTGTGGAAGGACTGGAAGGAGCAGGCAGTGGTGCTGGATCAATAGTTTGGACCTATTTCCATGAGGAAGTAAGGGTGGCAACAATAATTCACATTTTTTTTCTAAAACTTCCACCAGCTGTAAATCAGTGCATTTAATCTGTACATACTGCACATATGCAAATCTACTATTGTCACTTCTAATTAAATGCTAAACTGCATTTCATTACTCTGTTCTCTTACACTGTGTAATGACAAAAGTTGAATCTAATTTAATCTAATCTGGTCACATAAAAATGGTATCTCCCATTGTTATATCTCCCACCCTACGAGCAGGTAGCTGGAACAGTGGAAGCCAGGAATCCCACGCCGATGCTGTCATGGAGGTGCGAGCCTACCTGGAGGAGCCTCTTCTTCCAACACACGAGGATCCCCTCAAGTGGTGGGAGAGTCAAGCCCCTGTTTACCCCAGGCTTAGCAAACTGATGGCCAAGAAGCTTTGTGTTGTGGCGACATCAGTTCCCTCTGAGAGAATATTCTCAAAAACTGGGCAGATAATCTCAGAGAGGAGAAGTCGCTTTAAGCCCAAAAGGGTCAGAGCTCTTGTCTTCCTTAATGCAAATTTGCCCAAGAACAAGAAAGAGGCAGAAAAAGCCATAAAGTAAGGAACTGCTTTGTATTTATTTACATTGCATTTTGTGTTCATTTAAGACTTGAAGGGCTGATGTCCTATTTGCAAAGTTTATCTATCTATCTATCTATCTATCTATCTATCTATCTATCTATCTATCTATCTATCTATCTATCTATCTATCTATCTATCTATCTATCTATCTATCTATCTATCTATCTATCTATCTATCTATCTATTCCTTTGACATTTCTATACTTTGACATTATTTCTTGAGTGACTGAAGTAAATATTACAGAAAAGGATGTTGGAAATGCATTATTGCCGTGGGTTTGTTATCACGCTGAGAGGTTACACTTGAATAATAATAATAATTCTTTATATTTTTATTGTGCTTTCTCACTACTCAAAGCTCTTCTACACAGTGAGTGGGGAGCAATTTCAAGCACCAATAATGTGTAGCATCCACCTGAAGATGTGATGGCAGCCATTTCTGTGCCAGTATGCTCACACACATGAGCTATTAGATGGTGGTGGTGAGAGAAAAGTTAATGAGAGACAGGGGACGATTAGGGGGCACGATCCTTGGAGGGCAATTTAGCAAAGACATATTCATTGGGAACACATATGGATCTTTAATAACCACAGTTTTATGTCTCATCTGAAGGACAGCACCATTTATACAGAACAGTGTCCACGCCACTGCACTGGGGCATTGGGATCCACATTCAGACCACGGGTAAGCCACCTATTGGCCTCACCAACACCTAATCCAGCAGACACCCAAACATTTCCTAGATGGTTTCTAATCCAAGTACTGGCGAGGCATGAAAATGCTTAGGTTGAGGTAGATGACCTGATCTGAAGTGCATGTGGTGTGTCTGCTGGTTACAGAAGAGCAAGGCGGCAGAAGTAAGACCCCTTGATTTGGAACTGGCATAAAACTAAATGTTATATGAACCTTCATGTGTCTCAGAGACATCTGTACATTTGTTACTGCTGGTGACAGCGAGTCCAGTGTGAGACACTGAAGTGACAGGCTGGAGGGGTCACTCTTATGTACGTCATACTTAAGTGGAATGAGTCTGAGGTGGGCTGTTACAGTAGGACTGTCATCAGGGCATCACTTATACCCAATTGTGGGACTCGGATCTGTGTGTGTTAATCGTATGGGTGCAGGAGTAGATGAGCCTGTTCAACAGACTTGATTAAGTCTCACAAATCCTGAGATAAAACGACTTGAATAACCAAGAAAATCTAAAAACTGTGAAGGAGCCGAGAGCGGCGAGCGCCTGCTGTGTGTTACGTGTCTGTCTGTCTGTCTGTCTGTCTGTTTTTAAGATGTTTTCATATTTCTACTATCCTTGTGTTTATTAATGTATCATATTATTCTGTTTCTTAAACTGAGTGGGCTTCAGTTGGGGTCTTTACTGAATAATCTGATAAATTCCAGGCATGGACAAAGAAAAACACAAAAATTCATTATTGATAAGCAGGAGATGAGAACTTACTATGGGATGGATCATTTGTTTAATAAAGAGGACTAATATGGAGTCTGATGTGGACTTCAGTGGGTAATAAATGAATAAGAAGTACTGACGTGAGTGACACTTTAGCAGACCCCTGTGTCAGGTCATCTCTTCTGTCACTTGGTGGTCTTCACTCTCTGAGCTCCTGTCTCACATTAACTGTTCACCCTCAGTGTCTCCTCAGATGTTCTCTCTGTCAGCTCTCAGCTTTCTCTTTAAATCTCCTCCTCCTCCTCACTGAGCACAGACAAACTTTCACTTTCGTTTCTTCACAAGTCACTTCCTTGTTTGTCTGACTGATTCTCTCTGCCTGCCTCTCCTCAGACTGACGATGGCTGAAGCCCAGCTGTGTGGATTACAAGACGAGATCACCTGCTCGCTGTGTCTGGACACTCTGACTGACCCCGTCACCATCCCCTGTGGTCATAATTTCTGTCTGAAGTGCCTCACGGACTGCTGGGAAAAGAGCCAAGAGAGCAGCTGTCCTCAGTGCAGACACACCTTCACCACAAAGCCTGAGCTGAACAGAAACACTCTGCTGAATGAAGTCATCAAGAAATTAAAGAAGACGACTCTCAGTTCTCCTCCTCCTCAGAATTATGCCGGCCCTGGAGACGTGGAGTGTGACTTCTGTACTGGTAAGAAGTTCAGAGCGGTGAAGTCCTGTCTCACCTGCATGGCCTCCTACTGTCAGACTCACCTGCAGCCTCACTATGAAGTAGCGACCCTGAAGCACCACAAGCTAGCTGATCCTGATAGAAATCTGAAGGAGAAACTCTGTGAAAACATCAGAAAAGTCTGGAGATGTTTTGTAGAACTGATCAGATGTGTATCTGCATGATGTGTGGAGTGACTGAACATAACGGTCATAAAATGGTCGAGCTGGAGACGGTAAGAGAAGAAAAGCAGGTAAGTGTTTAATGGAAACTGTTTGAATTATTGAGTTATGGAATCTGTACATTTAATGTGACAGAGAAATCTATTCATCTACAGTAAAACTCGATTATCTGTCACTTGATTAACTGTCAGGACTAAATAACAAAATCCCAACCTTTGCACACAAGCGTCTCGGATTACTACTGCGAGTTCTGCACATTGGAACAACAGAAATCCCAGTGTCCGTTACGTACCTTCAGCTTTAATAGCGGTTTGTAGCTTTTCTCTTTTGTTATAATTAAACTAAACTACTATACATTGTTATGGCCTATCAACATATGTGTGTGCTGTTTGAACTTATTAAACGTTTACGAAACAGCAACAGCTATTCAAGTATTGCTTCAATGATGGAATAGGAAGGCGAACAATGAGCGATCTAAAGCGGAATGCTGAAATAATTGAAAAATGTGCTGAAATGGAAACCAGAGACGGTAATGTTATTCTGTATTAATGCTAATGGTCTTCTGCATTGTAATTTTCTTTATATATCCCAAGATGGCCCACAAACAACTGAGTTCTCTCCTCACAGCCTGCTGAGTTTCTTTCTGCTCTGATCAGTTTCTCTTTTGAGTTTCTAAGGCAGTGGGAGGCCAACTATAGCCTGCTGTCTAGAAATGTCCACTGGCAGGGGTGCGAGCGTCACGTGGGCTACGTGTAGAAATGTCTGACATTCGGACCCTCCTGAGGTGTTCTTAACAAGATAATGTTAGTTGGCTGATGTAAGCGTAGTAAGTGAGCACACAATGTCATCCTAAATGTAATTCAATAGAAGGTCTGACACGTCAATAGACACACTCTGTACTGCTGACACTTACACGCTGAGTGTGCTTAGCTGCTCGTCTGCCTTTGTGGGGTTTGTCCATTTTAAAGAATCAGAGTTTGCATTTGGCTGATCTCAGGGCTGTTTAAGAGACACATTATTGTCACATGTCAATCTGTATTGTACTCCAGAGTTAAGTCTACGATTCTTACAATAAGTTCAGCTCAGTAATGTCAATATACTATTCCTGTGTAGATTTTCTGTTTTTAATGATATAACTCATCAGGCTCTTCATTAGTGATTAGACATCATGTTATTTAGTGGAGCAGTAAGGACATTTTGAATGTCAACCCTGAGTGATAATTCCACCAAATGTATGATTATGACAAAGACTCTGAGCTTTCATATTTGGTAAAACCCTAACAAGTCTAGCAGGAGTGTAAAGAACTTACTAGAAGTGTAAGTCTGACCATCTAAGACAAATTTCAAATCCCCATCACTACTAAACAACCTCAATGTACAGTAAGTTCAGATAAAGACACTTAACTTCAGTCCACCATTTGGTGCTTCTTCACATAATTTCAGGACTCCAAAGAGAAGAAGAAATCACAAAGTGAACTTGAATTCTGATCTGACCACACGTGTCCTCTTTGTGTCCAAACAGAAACAGCTGGGGTGACACTGAGTGACATCAAGAGGGGACTTGAGAGAGAGAGAAGACACTGAAGGAGACGAGGAGGGCGATGGAGGAGATGAAGGTGAGTGGAATGTGATGACAGCACTTCACATCAAAGAGAGGAGAAATAAATGAGAAGTTAAAGAGCAGCAGAGCTTCACTGGAGATGATGAGTAGGGACACAAGAAGGGAGAGTTAGAGAAGACGTGTTGTGGTGTCTTCATGGCCTTTCACTGTTGACAGAATCCCAGGTGTCATTCAGTGGAGACTCAGACATCTTCACCCTAAAGTCCTCTGATATTCCATCAGCTGCTTAAAGGGGACTTAACTCTACTAACAGAAACTCACACTGAAGGTCGACGCTGATGTTCTGAATTAGATCAGCGGGCACAACGTCCATTAATGTTCTAAGTTGTTTTTATTTAAAAATAGCATTGCATACAATCAACTTATACAACAAATGACATTCAAAGTTAAGATAAAAAATAATAAAACAAAATCAGAAAGTTAAAAAAAGAAATCTAAACAAACAAAAACAAATGCAGAAAAAAACAAAAACTACCAAACAGGATTCACACTGCAACCCAGAAAAAGAGACAAGAGCCAGCAGCTGGGCCAAAATTCATAATAATTTAGCAAAAAAATAAATAAAATGTCAGAATTTCCTTTTCCCCTGTTATGGTTGCTTATTTTAAAGTTTTATTAATTAGATCTTGCCATATTTTAAAAAGGTTTTGAACAAATTTGTTTTTTAAATGTCAAACATCAGTGACCCAGTGACTTATCACAGGTGGGCTGGGGTCTTCAAGTTCAGCAGGACAAGTCCACGAGCACACAATGTGGTCAAGGCAGTTACAGTCAATGTGACCTCCTCCACTTTAGGCCCCTCTGGTAGCCCACCAACCACAGCTGTTAGTGAATTAGGAGTGATTATGACCCCAAGGCTGTCTGATAAAACATTCAAATATTTTGGCCCTAAATGATGTTACTTTGTTGTCCTCCCAAAACATGTGGCCTAGTTAGGCTGGATATCTATTCCCACTCTCGCAGGTTGGATTCTTCTCAATTTTAAATGAGATAAATGTGATCGATGAAAGAGTCGAAGTCAGATGGTTGAATATTTCGCACATATGGAGCTGGAGTGTATTCTATGCATGACTGACTTCCACTCCTTTTCTGAGATATTCATTAAAAGGTCCTTTTCCCACCGTATTCTAGGACCCTTTAAGCGGAGATTCTTTGAAATATTTTTATATGTTGCTAAGATGCTGTCTGACACCTCAAGACTGATTAGAAAAGAAGTGGGTGGAGGTGTGAAAAATTAGGATTTTTTTGGTAGATTTTATTGCCTGTAGCTTCTGTAAACTTTACTAATAATAGTGGAGCTAACTTAGCTGAAAACATCTTTATAAAATTCCACTGGTTGCCATCAGGGCCTGTTGTTTTCACCACTTTGGAGTGAGTTTACAGCATCCAGTAGTTCTGAGAGTGTCAGAGGTTTGTCCATTTCCTCTGCACTAAGAGTGTCCAGCTGTTGTGTTTGTATTACATGAAAGAACTCCTCAGATTGTGTCTCTGTCTTCTTTAAACTGAGTAGAATATAAAGATTTATAGTACTTGCTAAATGTGTGAGTTATATTTTTAGGCTTCTTTACTTTGTCTCCACTTACGCTGTTAATTTCTATTATTGCCTTGCAAACTTCCTGCTTGTGGATTGCTGAGCTAAGATCTTGTTAGCCTTCTCTCCATGTTGTCCGTAATGATGTTGTGATTTAAAGATGAGGTGTTCAGGTTCTTTTGTTATTAAGAGGTTATATTCTCATTGGAGAGCCTGTCTTGTCCTGTAAAATAACTCATTTGGAGAGATGGTCTATTCTTGATTTACTCTGGAGGCCGTAATGGCCTTCTCTTGTTCATTCTGGTATCTCTCAGTTTTACTAGACTCTACAACTTATGGATCTCCACTTTTGACTGAGTGCAAACTTTACATAACCTACACCTCCAAATGTTTTACTTAAGCTTTAATATTTTATCACAAAGGACAGTAAGGTTGTCCAGTGGTGTCATCTGCTGAATCTCTCATCCACTTTCCTCCATTCTATTTCCATGTGGAGTTTACCCCTTTTCCAGTGTTTCAGTGTGTTTCTTCCAGTTATTCCACATCTTCCACCACATCCTCATATTTCAGTTTGGTTAATTGGCAGAAACCCCAAATTGGCTTCCATTGTGATCACTAGTGTAGCTCTGACCCTGTAATGAACTGGCATACTGTCTATGGTAGCACACTCTCTGATGCCCAGTTCTACCAGGATTCATTTATGTGAAAGTTCTCATCCAGAAGATACAGAACTCTTCACACACATTTCTGTGCCCAGACAGACCAAACTTATCCAACATAATTTATTTAACACTGACTCACATTAAACAGACCAACACCATCGAGTGTACTAAAGCACTAAACAGCCAGTCGAGTCCAGTTGAGTGTGTCTTTAGCTATAAGAAATTCGGGGGCCTAATGTGTCACTCAACACTGTGTTGTCCAATCCAGACACAGAGGTGACATCTGAAGAAGTAGAAATGAAGGAGCGTCAACCTCACAGACCGACCTTCACTTCTGTTTATGTTTCTACTGCCTGCTTTTGTTGTTTCCTCCTGGAATTTCTGCTATTAGTTATGTATGAAATCCCTCTCTACACCCTTGCTGACTGTGACATTTATCTGCCAGGATTCCCTCCACATAATGTTGTTCATTGTCTTGTTTCATGTCTTTTTGTTTATTTATTAATGTTAATGTTGATTTGGTTGAGTATGTGCTTTATTCTTTGTATTTGATTTTGTCTATAAGCTGCCTTTGTTATGTTCCAAGTGGTTTGTGTGTGACTGACCAAGAGGTGGACCTCTGCCAATCACCACCAGGAGCTTCCTTCCTCTATAAACCCGAGGGTCTCCACAGTTTCATTGTGAATGTGCTCTGAGTTTTTACGTTCTTGTATTCTTTTAGCTGTGCCTTATGTTTTGTGATTTTCTGAATTTTTTACCTGTGGTTTGTTTTACAACCACTGTCTTTGGATTCTGTTTGGAAAAGTTGTTTGTTATGGATTGCATTGTTTGGCCAAAAGAGTGTTTGTGCATTTGGAATACAACTTTATGAAAAAATAAATCTTTAATTATATAAAGATTCTATGAGGGTCACTATCTATCTATCTATCTATCTATCTATCTACTCTATCTATCTATCTATCTATCTACCTATCTATCTATCTATCTAATTTCCTCAGTCTTATGTGTGGCATAGGCTGAACTTCTGATCACTTTGTCATTACTGCTCCTCAGCTTTGTACCTAAGTCTTTAAATTGTCCTGCTTAACTGGTGGTCTGATCCATCCTCATATAATTGTTCATTTAGAACTTGACACATGTGACAATGACAATGGATCCATCGTTCCCTGCTCCAGCCAGGAGCCTATCCACTCAACCAAGGAGATTTTCCACATGTGTACTAAAAGGCAATACTCTCTGTATTTGGTGTAAATTTACATCTAAATTACTTAATAAAAATCTCACATTATCCTTTCTTTCTCATTCTAGTGGCTGGTTAGGAGATAACCTTTTAGTTCTTCACATCCTTGCCTTCTGTCGTAGAGTTATGTGAGTCACTGTCCAGATGTGCAAAGTTCTGAAAACAGCAGAACACCTCCAGCTTTGGGGTTGTTGATCCTGGATAGCAGGCACCTTTTACCATTTACTTCACACATAGTTTAACACACAACCAGCGGTCATCATATAAGTCTGACCCATAGTTAAAATAGCAAATTCATTAGTAATAATGCAAAGTTCATAAATGAAGTGGAAATACATCAAACATGAAAATACAGACACAACTCTGAGCTTTACAATGAAAAGAGATGGAAGAAGGTAATTATGCAAACAGTTCATGAAATTAAATGGAATCTGAAGCCCATGACCAACACCTAGACCCTCTTGTTTAATATCTCCATCTCATAGCTCTGATATGGTTACATGTTACCTTCTAACACACAAGTGAACTCCCTCTTTACTAATTCTTCTTCTTCTTCTTCTTCTTCTTCTTCTTCTTCTTCTTCTTCTTCTTCTTCTTCTTCTTCTTCTTTTATTCCTGGTGTTATTGTCCTACTCCACTCCTAACCTCAGGCTGAGAAGGAGATGACATTTTTAAAGACAGGCTTTTATATAAACTCGTGGGTCAAATGGAGTCCTCAAAAGACAGTAGAGGTGTCCCCAAGCAGCTCCTGTCAATGGCTCTCAAGATCCTTCACAAAGAAGCCTTTTATGACTGTGTATCTCATAAAGCCTTGCAATTTCATGAATGGCAACATCAGCAGAGTGATGATGGTACTGGGCATAATGGAGTGAACATATTGTATTGGAGTCATTCTGCTTCTGACCTTCCTTCAGCAAATAAAGTACCAGCAGTCACTCAGCCAATTCAAACTGTTCATCACAACATCAAAATAGCAACAAATGTGCCTCATGATTGGTTATTCTTAACAGGTGACTCAATTCTAAATCTTTATCCTATCAATTCAGATGTCTATGGTAAGAGACGTGGAAGAAAATGAGAAGAGCTTCACTGCTCTGATACGGTGCATTGAGGAAGCCCACAGGAAACTGACTGAGAGGATCAGAGAACAAGAAAAGAGAGAAATGGAGAAGGCTGAAGGAGTCATGGAGCAACTGGAGAAGGAGATTGAGGAGCTGAAGAGGAGAGAAGCTGAGCTGAAGGAGCTTTCAAAGACCAAGGACCATCTCCACTTCCTACAGGTGAGAGCGACACTTCACAGGAGTCTGATCAGACTGGGGTGTGTTGGACCTGAGAAGATTTAGAGAGAAATTTAAAAGATCTGAGGAGTTTGTACAACATGACAAGAACAGGCCATTCAGTCCAACACAGATCATCTTTTCATATTTCCTTAACATTTCAAATATTCTTTTACAAATATCTCAAAGTTGTTTTCTTCATATACATGACAGACAGATGAATCCTACAGCTGACTGTGTGAAAAAGTGAATTTTTATGAAGTGTAAAAGATGACATCTAATAAAGGATGGTGCCAACTCTTTTACAAGGCCACCTTCTGATGTCTCCATCCTTAAACTGATGAGATTCAAATCCTTCAGCATTTCATCACAGCTCAGACCCCACAGTCCAGTCTCGCTCTCTCATCTTTCTCGTTTGATTTTCTCTCACACCCACACAATAGTCCTGAATGTTGACTGTGTTTCACAGACATTATGGAGATTCTCTTCTTGATTTACACTCCACACATGGTGGTCGCTAAATAACTCAACTTGCCAAAGCTTTCTCTACTTTGTATGGTTGATGATGATGATGACACAAAGGCAACTAGGATTTCCTCACAAGTCACAGTTCTGAGCTGCAGACCTTCAATTATATAAATATTTAAAGAGCTTTCTCCCTACATGTGTTAGTCTTTACATTTAATTTAATTTAATTAAGTTTGTCTTAGAACCATAAAAGCAAAATGCCTTGTTTTGTGTGCCAAGTCAATTCTGGGCCCACCTCCCTCTTCAATTCCTGAATTTTGAGTCTCAGCTCCCAGACAACAGAGAAGCAAGGCAGTAGATAATCGGCAGGGAGCCAGCCCATTGCAGGTCCCACCAAATATTCTCTCATAAATAACCAACAAGTCAATGACAGGCATTCTCACCATCTAAACCCACGCTGACTGCCCACCACACTGATCCTTAACTGAGAAGAGCCCCTCTTATCAGCATTAGTTACTTTTTATTGTCTCCTTTCTGAAATCTCGTCCCCTCTTCTCTCCTGATTCAGAATTTCTCATCTCGCTGTGTCCTTCCTGCTGATGGAGACTCGCTGAGCTTCACTGTCACCGCTGATTTCTCTTATGAGGACCTCAGAAAGAGCTGTCAGGTCTGACAAAGAGTCTGGAGAAGATCAGCCACGGGGTCATCATGACAAGGACTCCATCAGGTACAGCGTCTGGTGACATTGTGTTTGTTATTGAAGTCCATTAGGAGGACCAGAGTGACAATAAGAGGACACTGAAGAAGGCCTGCTCTTTAACATTTATCTGCCATCCTTTGCTGTTTATTATTTTTCACTATATAGCGCCTTTCACAGTCATTAGCTGAGTGATAACAAACTCTCTAAATAATCAGCTGAGTTTAATCAGATGTTTTGGATTTTAACTTGAAATGTTACACTCCTTTACTTTTTCCATATACTCTCCTAAAAGTCCTTTTTTCAATTAACTTTGAGATTCTTTTTATTTCCTTTACTTTGCTCACCTTAAGATTAATGAACAGAAATGTGTTTTAAATGGCTAAGCCGGCTCAGAGCACAAATGAATTGTTTATTTGAGAACAGAGAAGACGTTAATGGACTCAAATTGAGCTCAGCGTCAGTGCTTTATAACATCAGAACATCTCAATCTGCTCCTGCTGTCTTCGCTGTCCATTACATTCTGCTGGATGGAGTCCACGTTAAAAGTTCACGTTCATCCATTTTCAGCTGTGCTCCCCCTGGGCTCTCGTGTTTTATATTCCTGCTGTTGTTTGCTCAGAAGTCGTGTCTCCCACCAACATTTAAAAGGAGTTTACACACCAAAAGCATTTTAATTGACATATTTCAGTGTTGAAGATAAGCAATTGGAGGACTGCGCCAGAACTCTGAGTACTTGAGGACCACCTGAACATTTCAGTGAGTGCAGCCTCAGAGTAAAACACACTTTATAAATTATGAATTACGCGTTTACACATAAAGACAGCGATTTGTTTAAACACAAACTAAGGTCAAGCAGCCAAGGGCACAGGGTCCATCCCGGCCATCCATCACATTAGACATATTCTGTATGTGTGTATTGTGAAGATAAGCAGAGAGAGTGGGCACAAAGAGTTGGGTACCACCCTGAAATACCCATTTAATGATGAAGATGAAATAAAAAGCACAAAGACGGAGCACAATGATGACGTCTGCTGCAATCAAAGGCTGTCAAGTTAAAGTCACTTGTGAGTCGGAGCTCCGTCTTCCTCAGTCACAGATCTGTAATGAACACCCACTTCTGGTGACATTTTATAGGGGTGTCACTGAAGAGGCGGAGCTTAATTAGCGGGCTGTGGAAGTGACGTCACTGTCTTGTGGCCTGTGAACTCACTGAAGTGATGACGTTAGCAGGAGCAGCACCCTCTCGACTCAGGGTGGGATTTATTAACTAGATGGAGCCTGAAGATGTCCCCAACTGTACCTACTTGTCAACATCTATAAAATACAGAATATTTATGACATTGTATGTCAGGACAAATACCAAGCCAAGGAGGTCAAGGGCCCTCTGTAGACGTCTGTAATCAAATTTTGTTGAAGGAAAATCAGAGCGATGGGATAAAGCTATTTGTAAAGCTTTGAGTCATCCCAAGAGCACAGTGGCCTCATGAATTGAGGAATGGAAAATGTTTGGAAACACCAAGACACTTTCTAGAAATGGCCAGTCTGAGTAACTGGGAAGGAAAGGCCTTGGCCAGGAGGTGACAAAACCTAATGGTCACTACAACAGAACTTCAGAGGTCCTCTGTTGAGATGAGAGAAACTGTAGGACGGATTTGGCCATCTCAGCAGCACTCCACAAATCAAGCGTTTATGGTAGAGCAGCCAGGAGAAGATACTCTCAGTAAAAGACAAATGACAGCCTGAGATCATCAAGGGAAAGATTCAAAGATCTGATGAGACAAACAATGAACTCTTTATACAGAAGACCAAGCAGGATGTCTGGAGAGGACCAGGCACTGCTCACCATCTCCCTAATGCCATCTCTACAGTGAAGATGGTGGTGACAGCATCAGGCTATGGGGACAAATTGATAGGTCAGAACTGAGGGGAGGAGAAGTGCAGTCAAATACTGAGAGGACCTTAAAGAGAACCTATGACCTCAGATTGGGCTATGGATCAATGAACATTAGAACATTAGAACACTCCAGTCGAGAACAGGCCATTCACCCCAACAAAGCTCGCCAGTCCTATCCACTTATTTCCTCCAAGCAAACATCAAGTCAAGTTTTGAAAGTCCAAACGTCTTACTGTCTACCACACTACTTGGTAGCTTATTCCAAGTGTCTATCGTAATTTGTGTAAAGAAAAACTTCCTAATTTTTGTGAATTTACCCTTAACAAGTTTCCAACTGTGTCCCCGTGTTCTTGATGAGCTCATTTTAAAATACAAGTCTCGATCCACTGTACTAATTCGCTTCATAATTTTAAACACTTCAATCATGTCACCTCTTAATCTTCTTTTCTTAAACTGTAAGGCTCAGCTCTTTAATCTTTCATAAAAGATTAAAAGATAAATCTCATAATTCGACCCTGTAGCCCTGAATCAGCCTAGTCGCTCTTCTCTGGACCTTCTCTTGTGCTGCTTTGTCCTTTTTGTAGCCTGGAGACCAAAACTGCACACAGTACTCAAGATGAGGCCTCACCAGTGCATTATAAAGGATGAGCAGAACGTCCTGTGACTTGTACTCCACACATCAAGGCGCTATATAACCTAACATTCTGTTAGCCTCCGTAATGGCTTCTGAACACTGTCTGGCAGTTGATAGCTTAGAGTCCACTAAACTCCTAAATCCTTCTCATAAGGTGTACTCGATTTTCCGACCACTCATTGTGTATTCAAACCTCACATTTCTCCTTCCTATGTGTATTTCTTTACATTTACTGACATTAAATTTCATCTGCCACAAATCTGCCCAATTCTGTC